>NW_025776758.1:0-70724 GCF_021130785.1 Homalodisca vitripennis | reverse complement strand
TGATTTATAGAAAGTGTATTAAAATGTGTGTGGTATTATCCATTATATCTGGAGGAATCATGCTTATAATTTTTTGTAGTTACCTATAAAAAGTTTACAAGGAGATAAAATCAACATTCGCATTGAATCAGTCCTTCCCACCAAATCTGATGTATGTGTTAAGACTCGGTTCTCCCACATTGCTATAAAATCGTGTCAGCCAACTTCGTAGTGCGCTCAACTGTGCTCCTGATGAGACAATGAGAATAAATCTTCATCTAGATTAGTCTATTTTTGTAATCTGTGTATATATAATGTCGAAAAGATGAGGAAGGTTTTTTTAACTACTTAGTTCTTTTGTCGCCGACAATTTTTTGGATCGCATACAGACGAAAATGGCTCCATATTTTAGGATTCAAGTATAAAATATCATCAGATTTCCGATTCATGCACATATGAGGAAGGTAAAACTGGAAATATCTACGTATTATTCTATAGCATATTGCGTGTGTTTATATTATATATTATTAAAATAAAAAGTCAATATACAATTTGAAAGGAAAAAATAAATATTTTAATAGTGTACACTACTGAAGTAGAATTGATGAATAACTATAGTGAAATTGTTTATGTTAATCTCTTCCAATACCACATATTTACGAAACATTTGTTGATATTTTGTGAATGAGTCATTACTCTGGTCTAAAATACATCACGGTCTCTTTGTGAGGAATTGTAATGCATTTTTACTTAAGTAGTTTATGTTCTACTATCCGGAATAATTCTAAAAATAGATTTAGTACACATAATGATGTATAAATACAAAGACTCAATAGTGTAAAATCTAAGCCAGGTACTATAAAAAAAATAGAAATCTCTTATTAATCTCCGGCGAAAAATAACTGAAAGTATAAACTTAAATGTTTTAAACAGATAACTACATGCACTGTATTGTAAACCCAACAGTGTAATGAGAAGGCATTGCTATGGACAGGATTGAAGTTTGTTACTGATATGGATACGTGAAAGGTAGAAAGCCTGAGAAGTGGAACGGAAAATTACCACCAAAGTTTAAAGTTTTGGACCTTTTGATGTTTGGACCAGATTAAGTCCCGTACCTATTCACGAGCTCATATGAGAGACTTTTAACTTATATACGGCTTGATGAAGGTATCTTGCATTGGATTGATCCTGAAAGTGAAGCTTTGGACGATCTGAGGCTTTGAAATGGTTTCTTTAGACGTGTGAACATAGATGAATGTATGTTTTTCCATTCAAACATATTGAGAACATGTATTGATGGATCGTATATGTGTGAAATTTATTTCATATAGAAGTGGCAAAATCCTATTTACTTTCATTTGTAAATTTATATGATCAAACAGTACCCACTCCTATAAAACTCGAACCTTTATCTCTAACTGACGAGAAATAGACGCACGTGAATATGCATGCAATAGATATTCTAAAACTATTATAAATATAATTTAAAATTTGGTGCTTGATTTTACCCACTAAACAAAGATAATAATAAAAATAATAAGAGTGTATTTATACATTTATATCTATAACATGACCAAGTACAATGTTAATAACAAACCACCAACATCACAACACCACAAAAAAACATTTTGTTTCTTTGTTTAACATTGACTTTGCTGTAATTTATTTGTAACGAACTTTCAAATCCACACGAAAACTGTAAGCTACCATCTGCTCTGTATTCCTAATATTTGATATTGATAACTACAATTCTTTTTAACACCTATGTTTTAAAATTCTCCTGTTCCTACTTTTTAAATATAAAGGGACAGTAATTACTTGTATATATTTATTAACTATTTCTTTAGCCTAATTTATATATATATATATATATATATATATATATGTATATACTAATCACTGTGTTGAATAGAAGAAAAGAAAAGAAATATTTTTCACTTCTATATTTCGGGGATTTAATACCCCCGTCTTCAGGAAGTTTTAAATAAAAATGAATACAGAACTATAACATGTAAACAAAAATTAATAAAACATAAATGTAAACACAGTGCATAACATTTGATAAAGTCCAGCTGACGTGAAATTTTTCTAATTCCAATCTTGTTGGAAACAGTTGATTTTTATAAAGGGTGGAATGCAACTTGTAATTTATTGGCGAATTTTGAATTTTTTTAAAATTATTTAAAAAGTTAACCTTAAAATTTAGACCAAATGGATTTTTTTTCTTCAACATAATTTGATGAGCTTGCTCCATGTGCTTTAATTTTAATCTGTTGTAGTTTTTTCATCAGGGCATTGTGGTAGTTGGTGTAATTCCTTTTAATTTAAAACACTCTTCAATTTTGTCTTGTTTGTGTTCTAGACAATGTCTTGCCAATGGTTTATCTTCATCTTTATGGAATATGTCAAACCTATGCCCTGTCATAAACGGATTCCCAAATGGTTCGATGTTTGGCCAATATATTGTTTGGAGCAAAACTTACAATTAATTTGGTATATTACATTTTTTGAATTACAGTCAATTTTGCCAATTATAGGATAGGTCATTCCGGTACTGCTGCTAATTGAATTCTCTTGAAGAAGTCATAATTTTACATGTTTCCACATCGTGATTTTTTTACATGGATCACATCCATTTCTTGTATAGTTGATAGATTTTGGAAGTAGTGTGTTAACAAGCTTGTTTTTTTCAAATTTGGAGGTCTTCTAAAAATTACTCGAGGTGCTTTTGAAATAAAATTTGAAGTGCCAGGGGAACTTTGAAGTAAATTAAATGCCAATTTTTATAATAGAATTAATTTTGTGTAGACCAGGGAAGAATTGAGTAATAAATTTAGGTTCTTTTTGAGTAATCATATGAATTTTTTGGACATTTCGGTTTATTAATTTGATTTTTGACAATTTTTTTTCGGGGTAAATCCAAATCCTTTGAAGGTTTTAAACCCAATTTTTCAATGTAGTTTAAGAAATCAGATTGGCTGCTGCATAGTTTCTTTGCTCTTACTGACAAACTTTTTGGAATGGATTTTTTGACGTACATTGGGTGACAGCTGGAGAAATGTAGATAATTCATGGTGTTAGTCCTCTTTTATGTGTAATTTAGTTTGGAGAAATCCAGATTCAATAAAAACATCTAAATCTAGAAACGTGACTTTAGATTTAGAATATATCCATGAAAATTGTAAAGAAGAGAAATTCTTAGAAGATCATTAAGAAATTGTGTCAATGAATCGACTCCATGATCCCAGATGAAAAAAACATCGTCTATATAACGTAGCCATTTCAAAGGTATTAAGCGTTGTGTATCTAAAAATTCTTTTTCAAATAAGCCCATAAATAGACTTGCGTAAGATGGGGCCATTCTAGTTCCCATTGCAGTACCAGAAGTTTGTATATAATTTTGGTTATTGAATTTAAAATTGTTCATTGTAAGTATCATTCTGATTAACGTGATAATAAATTGTGTTGTAGGTTTAGTATTATTTGGTCGTGAATTTAAAAAATATTCTGCTGCTTTTACTCCATCTTCATGTGGGATGTTAGTGTAAAGGGAATTAACATCCACTGTTACTAAAATAGAGTCATCAGGTAATGGTTGGTTGATAGAGGAAATTTTATCGATGAAATGCAATGAATTTTTTACATATGATGGAAGAGATTTTACATGTGGTTGCAACTGATCATCAACAAAAGAGGATATCCTTTCAGTCGGTGACCCGTAACTGGATAAAATGGGTCTCCCAGGTGGATTTTGGATACTCTTATGAATTTTGGGGAGTGTAATAAAAAATTGGGGTGCGAGGTTTTATTGGTGAAAGTAATGCTATGTTTTTTGAAGAAATATCTTGTTTCTGGACCATTTTCCTCCAAATATTCTTTGATTTTATCATTAAATTTAACGGTTGGGTCTTCATCTAAAGTTTGATATGTATCACTGTCTGACAATTGCTTTTGTGCTTCTTTTAATATAATCTTCTAAATTTTGAATAACAATTTTTGTTTCCCTTTATCGGCAGGTAGAATGATGATGTCTGGTGTTATTTTTTAATGACTTTATTGCTTTAAATTGGTGTGGACTGAGGTTTTCCTTTGTATTTAATGACTTTTTAAATTCAGGGTTGGATAAATTAAACAGAACTAGGTTGATAAACTGTTCAACAGGGTGATCCGGAGGTAGTGGAGGAGGTTCCCAACTTGATTTTGTTTTGAATTTTTCTAAACATGTAATAATATCAGAGTTTAATGTTTCTTGATGTTTACTGAAGAAGTATTTTTATTCTTACATCTCTAGCAAATGCTAGAGCATCATTCAATAAATTAATTTGATTAAATTGAGGGGTCGGACAAAAAGTAAGACCCTTTGAAAGAACTTCCAGTTCTGCCTTTTTTGGAGCATAACTTGAAAGGTTTACAATTAATTGAGATTTTTGTACATTCGCTTGCTGCTCATCGTTGAGATTAGATGACTTAATTTGTGGTTGTTCGTAGTTAAAAGATTCCGATTCAGTTTGTGACATTTCATTATTTAAAATCAAATTGTTGTGACATATATTTCCATTTTGTTGGTATTTCATTTTCCTAATTCTATGTTTTTCTTTACAGATACGTAAAAGTTTACATTTGAGTTTTTCTGTTTTGTTTGTCATAAAACTTTGTAGTTTTTTTATTATGTTATTTATATCGGTTTTTAAAGTTTCTTCACTATTGTAAAGAGACAATAATAAATCATAGATATTCCTTCAATGAATTACCGTGTTCTTTAGCTAATTTTTTATATGAAATAAGTACTAGATTTGACAGGTCAAAGCTAGTTTTTTATACTGCAAGAATTTCAACATCTTCATTGCATAGATGGGTGGTAGTCCAGAGAAAGGAAACTTCGGACTTAATCCACGAGGTGTCAAACCAAAAGACAAAAAGTACACTAAGAAACATAACGTGACAATTTACGTTAACAATTTTAAAAGAATGGTATTTAAATTGTTTTCATCAAATGTTTTCTGCTAGGCTGTGAAATCATTTTAAGGAAAAAAGAAAAAAAGAAAGAGAACAAAAATATAAAGAGTATAAAGAAGAGTTTACCAGCAGGCTTTTGTTGGTCGATTTTCGTATCTGCCAAATGGCTTACTTACTAATCACTGTGTTGAATAGAAGAAAAGAAAAGAACTATTTTTCACTTCTATATTTCGGGGGATTTAATACCCCCGTCTTCAGGAAGTTTTAAATAAAAATGAATACAGAACTATAACATGTAAAACAAAAATTAATAAAACATAAATGTAAAACACAGTGCATAACATTTGATAAAGTCCAGCTGACGTGAAATTTTTCTAATTCAATCTTGTTGGAACAGTTGATTTTTATAAAGGGTGGAATGCAACTTGTAATTTTATGGCGAATTTTGAATTTTTTTAAAATTATTTAAAAAGTTACCTTAAATTTAGACCAAATGGATTTTTTGTCTTCAACATAATTTGATGAGCTTGCTCCATGTGCTTTAATTTTAATCTGTTGTAGTTTTCATCAGGGCATTGTGGTAGTTGGTGTATTTCCTTTTTAATTTAAAAACAACTCTTCAATTTTGACTTGTTTGTGTTCTAGACAATGTCTTGCCAATGGTTTATCTTCATCTTTATGGAATATGTCAAACCTATGCCCTGTCATACGGATTCTCAAATTCTCAAATATATACATATATAAAAAATTATATATGTATATAATTATTTCTGTTTCAATAAAATTAAATACATTGAATCACGAAAAGTACTTGCTCCGCCGGGACTCGAACCCGGAAACTCTCACTTGCCGGGTGAGTGATATTTTTTATATATATAAAAAATATCACAAATTTATGGCACCCACGTATTGGAATAAAATATTATTTAATACCGGATTATACAATCTAGATTAGTTTTGATCAAACGTATTATCATTAAACGGATACAGTTTTTGTTTAGCAGGTTCTTATTAGTGTATATATATATATATATATATATATATATTATTATATATATATATATATATATATATATATATATATATATACATATATTGCATTGTGTATTTAAAGAGGATTGTATATATGTCAAATGACGACTAAGCAATATTCAAATTTCATCTTTTCGAAACTTGGTTTTGTACGTTGAACACGTAAATAGTTTAATCAAGTTTGTTTTTAAGCAGATTTAGAACAAATGATTCGCTCTGGAGTAAAAACCCTATTTATATATAGTTTTGGTGTTAAAATAAATACCCCCTTCATCTTTGTAGGTGGTAGGATTTCAACAAAAAATTGCATGAACATATTAAATATCAGAGAGCAATAATTAATCGAGAAAAGCTCATAACCAGTTATTGTTCTCGGAAGGTGGGGTCTTCCCAATGGGTAAAACAAGTTTTATATACAACTTATTTATACGCTTTATGGCTAATTGTATTTAACCCCTAATTTACATGAATATTCTGAAAGTAACGGTTAGAATTTGATTTCACTATTTAAAACTTTTTGTTTACCACTGTTTGAACAAAATGGTGTTATAGTATATTTTTATACTTACGAAAAGGTGTTTTAATCTGTATTTTTTTTTTTATTATTTGATGAGAGTTTAAATGCTGTTTTAGTTCACTAAAGAACGAAATAACCACATAATCCACAATGCTGTGTCGAGCCGTGTAAACACTGTTGCAACTTGTCTAAAGCGATGTAGTTTCTGTTAACATGGTCCCTGTACACAGTTGGCTAGCTGTTAGTTAATTTGCGTTTGGTGTCAATATCAGTTTATAGTATACACTCAATATAAGTCTACTACTTTTTACAACACCATTAGTAGTGAAATAAAATAATTAAATCCTATATAATGGTTTAAATAGCAAATTATTGGTCTGAGATACATATAGTAATAGGAGACATTTGTGTGGTGTGTGTGTGTGTGTGTGTGTGTGTGTGTGTGTGTGTGTGTTTATCTGTGAGGAAATGCGTTTTCGGATTGACAAATCTATAATATGTTATGTTTGAAAATATTGTAAATTATTAAAATCATTAAAACTAGAAGTTCTTAAATATATTCTACAGAAAACACAACACAAAATAATGGAATTTTTAATAGAGATTAAATATAATTAGTCAATACACTATTATTTTGTCAAATTATTTATTATATATGCTTTAAGATACTTTTAGGCAACCAAATATACGCCTGGAAGGGCACGACCAAAATGTAATATTGTTGTGTACAGATGGAGAGACGGAGATGAACAAGATTAAAAAGAGATTTTTGGGTCCTGGATAAGAAATATACTAATAAAAGATTCGTTGGGATAATTGTAATATGACGTTTAATTAACCAAGTTAGTACTATAAATAGATAAATACTAATTATAGAAATAGTTTCTAAACATACTGCTCCCCATGTATTCAGTCAACTGTCAAAACTCAAAAAAGATATCGCGCAATATTAGTTTTTATTTCATAATCAAAATTTATATATAAACCTGTCTTAAAAAAGGCGTCTTGTTAAGGTACTAGGAATTTCATTTATTATTGAAACTATCTTTACTGGTTTATAAATACAGTATGCCACATTTTGTACGATAAAAATTATACAATCTGTTTGTACCATTTGTCACCTAAAACGCAAAACAGTTTTGTTGTATTTTTTAGTAAATTATTACATAGTGTTTTTGTAACGTTGTACGTCTTTTCATGTAGCTCTGTTTAAATTAATCTGCTATAATCTTTTTTTTATTAGGCTTGTAAACACTATTGAAAATACTTATCTACCTGGTATTTAAAATTATTCTGTGGTTCATTCACTCATATTTTGTAAACCACAGTTATTCAAACAGTTCAAGAATTATCAGTTACTTTTTTGTTCAATCATTCCAATTGCCAGAGTCATAACGTAAAATAATCTTATAAAACATGTTCATTGCCCTAAATTAATATATTTATCTGACGCTAAAGTTCATGGAAAAACTTATAATAATAACAAAATGTATAGTAACATGTATAATTTTAAACCAAATTTTCAGTAAAAATATCAAAAAAATTTGGATATTTTTAACCGTTACAAAAAGTTTTGTTGAAACCTAATATCTATACAATATATTCAGTAGTTTTATTTCCTTTGAAGAAATATCGGATAAATAATTACACGTAATACATAATTCATAGCACTTTATATATATATTTCAATTTAAGTCTTTACTTTAACGTAAAAGATTTATAATAAGGTAATCCATATTTTCATGTAGTAAGAATTTTTTAGGCCTGACTGAACTATAAAAGTATGTTTTGTATAGAGTCAATAGTATTAGCCGAAAAGCCGGAATGAAAGCCGTTTTATTCTATAACAATACACCACTACAGAATACCAGCAACTCTGTATTTCCCCCGCTATTAGTTTCATCTAGTACAAAAGAGTTCAGAGACCTTACAGAGGCGGGATTACATTTCGTCTTGTAGTGTAAGTGGCCTAAAGGTTAAATCCCTACTTCCTAGCTGACCGTAGATTCAATATACCTAGTTCTCATTAATATACTAATAGGGGCTAGGCCATCTACCATTTGCTGCTCACTCAGGTGCTGTACTTTGACAAAGTCAAGACCCGTGTCCTAGGTTTAAGGTAGGATAAGAAGATAGGTTAAGGTACTGTAATACTAAGGTTACAGGTGCAGACTGGGCATTGACCGGTACATGTTATTTAGGTAAGGTTAGGAAAAGTTTTAGTGTTAGTAGGAGGAGAAGGACTTAGCCCCTTGGCTGAGATAGAGTATGTTTGGCGTTAGGGTACGAATGTGTTGGTTTTTTTGTGACTGACTGTGATTATTTTGCAGGTCCAGCTTCTTATTCATGAGCATTAACTCTCTCGGCATCAATATGCTACATGTTCTTGGCACCCATCTAGGCTTCGTGATCATGGATACCACCCTCTGTATGTACCTGTGCAGCTGCCTCTCAAGTCTATATCACTCTACTCTCAACCAATTAGGTTGACTTCCATTCTTCTCATTATCGTTTGTGCCGAATACTCACTTTGTGATGACTTCTTAAACTCGACTCACTCTTGGGACCATCAAAAAACTGCATGTCATCGCTCCCACCTTGAAGTCCGAAAGCCTCTCTCTCTTGAAAATTCTAAGGAAGTTTGCCCAGCCTAAATGTCTTGTAGCTGGAAAATTTCCTAACCCTATTAAGTAAAAGGCTTAATGAGGAAACGAGATAAACGGAAAATTGTAGTTTTTTATGTACCCGTTGCTCGACATCTCCGTTTATACTGCATCAATTGGCCACATCAACTATAAAATGCGATGCTATGTTTCTAATGTGGAGGTACTAGTTATTAAATATCTAGGCGTGGAAGTTGTAGAAAAAGCATACGGTTAAATTAAATCGCAGGATTTGGCAGACATTTTTAAACATCGATTAGTTTTGCATGAGTTTTTTAAACACCATTACTTTCGGTGTTTTTTTTTAAATATTGTATTTAAATAAACTGAAGTAATAATAAACAACTTTAATATTATGCCAAAGTGTTCCTCTAGTAACGCCGTTGTGTTTAATAATAAAATCAGTATTCCTCTAGGTCATCTACGGTTTTTTTTATTACCGCTAATACTGGTGCCTCTAATATGCGGTTTTTAGGAGTTAAGTTTTTGATAGTTTCTGAGATTACATTCACTTTCAAGAATATGTACTCCAATATTACATAAGTTAGATTATTTACAAAAAGTAAACACTCATTTTAATGAAATAACATTAAAGTGACAACATGTAATGCTTATTACTGAGGATTCACTCAGTTTTTTTTGTTATTGAAATTTCTTCCTGAAAAAAAATTCTCTATGTAAAAGAAAATATAGTCTATATGTGTGTGTGTGTGTGTGTGTTTATTTCAATTTTGTACAGGGATTTGTGAATTTTTTGCAACCTTCAGGAGGCTCCTACTTACGAAAGTGCTAATGAGCTCCACCTTGTATATAAACGAGTCATAAAGCATCAAAAACACTGCGAAACTTCTAAAAGTAACACCACAGGCAGGAAACGTTTATTATAATTAAAAAATGTGTGATCTACAGGTGTATAATAGAAAAAAGTTTAAACCTTTAGACTATATATTACGTCACTTTCTAAAATGTTTAAAGCAATTTATTTAGAACATTACTCAAACACTACAAAACATGAAAAAAGAAAATGTTTAGAAAACCTTATAAAGAATTTGTTTTTACTGAAATATATGATAGAACCCTTGATGCTTCGGGGATCACCACCAACTAACTATACCCACTTGTTATCAAAATATTTTCATGGTAGCTTCGTATAAAAATAGCATGAAGGTAATATTTAACATTGAAATTTTGGAGTCTCATCAACATCAGATATCAAATTTGTTTTTTTTCGTAACAGCATTAGTCATACGCAGTGATATATAAATAATGTACTTTATTGACTATTAGCTATTTAATCAAATATAGGCCTATATTACATGATTTTACTATTTTAATACGCATTATTTAAAGCGGTGCGTAGATAAACTTATAACACTCCAGAAAAATAACTAAGCACAATAAATGGAAGGCTTGACTGAAAATTTTATGCCCTTTTCTTGAGAGATATAACACTTCATTTAGTCAATTTTGGAAAAACAATATTTATAACATCTTCTATTTTTAGGTTATATTAAATTTTTATTCCTTTAAACAAGAAATATATACATCATAACAATGTCAGTCCCCTTCGATTTTGACATAACCACAAAATAAACCAATGGGTTTTAGTTAACTATAATACTAGTCGCATTAAAGGTTTAAAGAAGTTATTTTTTTTAATAATATTTATTATAATATTGTCACTTACTGGAATGAAAGTTTAAATTTACTTTTAAACATAAAATTTTTATACATATTTTGTACCTAATTTATACAAATACCTAATGTGTGGGATCACTAATTGTAAACATTTATTTTCAATATTTGTGACTAAGATGAATACTTACGATCGCCGTATTAAATGGAGCAAACATAGGTTCCAAAGTGTTGGGCTTTTAACCATGCTACAAAATAAAAAATGCAGAAAAATAAATGTTTGATGGTGGAATATTGTGCAGTTTAGGTATATGTTGTTATCAACATATGTAAAAAGTTATCTTGTTGGTTTTGTTGGTTTCATGAATAGCCTGCATATTTAATATTAGCCTGGAAAGATATTGTTATACTTAATATATGGTAAAGGAATATATTTATATTAACCTGGATACATTGGTGGACGGAGCATATCATGAGTAATTCAAAAGGTTCCAATAACTCACTGTCTCATCAATATGTTAAGTACAAAATTTTTATTGTTATTAAATATACTTTACGAAGACTTAGGTAAAAGACCGGTACTTCCGCCAGTTTTTCTATGTGATACTTTCGTTACATACTATCGATTCCTTCATTACCTTGTTGTATTGGTTGATTCATAGTTTATTTTTAAAACTAATACATTACATAACACATTATTACTGTCTAACGATACTGTTTAATAAGTTGAATGTCTTTTTTGCAAAATTAAATGGAACATCGTATTTAAAGCAAACGAAATCCACATATTAATTTCTCATATGGAACACTGCTGGTTTTATTGTGTAGTTCTACTAAAGTCTCACTAAAGGATAATCGGTAAATATGTACAACAGCAACAGCATTTTTTATGTATTTAAGTCTTGTAATGAACAGGAGCGTGATAAGGAGAACTCGCAGCAGCACTTCTCGCTGCTGTTCAATAAATACAAATAAACAGACCAGGTTGATAAACATGAAGCAATTTTTTGTCACACATCACTACTTAAAGTACAATAAATAAAAACACAAAACTGAGGATTTTAATTCAGTACTTTAATTTTTTTCTACGTAAGAGTAACTGCAAACGAATAAAATAAGTATGCACAGTAAATGTTCGGGTTTAAAGTATAATATACAAATTCGAATATAAAGTTAATCTCCAGTTTACCTAAATTCTATTGCAGAGTTTGGTATGTGACGCTGTCTCAGATTTGACTACTTGAATCTGGATTATTTTTCTGTCTGAACAAAACCGATAAAACAGTCACTCTACAACACAATTTTTAAGCAATTAATTTTAGATCGATTTAGAAACATCTTAGTGCACCCCATTGTATACGATGAGATAACGAGACTACACAATATCATTTTATTTTGTAGACTAGGTTTTTCTGATATCGAAACGACGTAAAGCTTTTTTGTCTTGAGATTCTTCGTCGCTGACTTTTTGTTTATCGCTTCAGAAGAAAAATCACTCCAGGTTGCATGAGTCAAGGCTGAGACAGCGCCATATACCAGGAGCTGAAATAAGAAAATTTTATACTGGAACTAAATTCAAATTTAAAATTAAATTAAATATTCAAACCATACCTACTTTATAAAATGAAAAATAACAATAAATAACAGGTTATTTATATGTGTAAAACCTTTAAAATATTTTTGTTGTTATTATTATAAAAATAATGAACAAATCTTGAAAATTAATAATGTAGATGTAGCAATTTTCATATTAAATCAAATTAAAATTTTAACATCCAATGACTAGATTTAAACTTCTATGATATTTCAATTTTTTTTACTGATTCGAGTTGTTGAGACGAGTGAGTTTAAGAACAAATAATTTACGGAGAGGCACCAGGGCAATGCTAGTTGTTTTACAGAAACTTGTTCGATAAGGCAAAGCGGTGTGTGAAATTTCACTTGGAAATTATCCAAACGACCAACTTGAAAGAACATTATGGTAAAAGCTAGGAATAACAATTGTGTATAATTTGAAATTAACCGTGTAACATAAGGATGCGATATTTATGACTAAGACTATGTGACTGCTTCTACTTCAATTAAGGACTTAGATGATTTTTGAACTCTTATATTCGAATATCGTAAGCGCTAATACAAAACAAACTAATATGATCGGGAGCAACATTGCTTTATAATGAATAATTAAAATTAATCGTTTAATTATAACAATACAATTCTGAGAATACTTAAATTTTTTAAGTTAAAATAAAGAGATGACGTTATTTAAATTGAAACAGTTTTTTTATCGGCCTCGATTTTAATTAGAAAAGAAGAAAACGATATCTTCGTCTGGGCTTTGTCGAACAAAGGAGTGATGGCACAGTTTGCTGGTTAGAATGTTTAATAAAAAGGCTTTCATTATATGTTTTCAACTATTACCCATATTATTGCCGCGCTATAATTTTTGTAGTATAATACACCTGATCAGTAATAAAGAGATGAATGCGAATTGTAATGTAAAGAACCACCCAAAAGTAGTATTAACAAACCCAGTTTGGGAATAAGTGTGTTTGTGTGTGTGTTTTATTGGTAAGTATTATGCCATAGGGGAATATATGTATTATATTGTATATTGCAGTCTCAATCTTTTCCTTGATTTTTTAATAAAACAAATTACATATAAATTAGTTATAAAAAAAATTCCTTTCAACTGTGTTTTTACATACAGAATTCTATAGTTCGCAATCTTTCTTAACTTTAGTTTAGAATTAATACAACTTAAGTTGTTTTCAAACCTAAGAGTTGTATATAGGATTATATATATATATATATAATATATATATATATATAATATATATATATTAAAGTCCACAATCAGGTTAATAGAAATGTTCCTGAATTGTCACTGACAAACTGGAATGACGTGTGGGCCAGAGGTCTGCATGATTTTTTTTTCGTGTCGTTAGGGCCATGTGGATACATAGGACGTAATTGGCACGTTTAGTTATGAACGTAAAAAGGTCATTATTGATTCAGCGTTAGAAGTTTGTAAAATCGTTCTAGATGGGGAAATTTAGCAACGATTTTATGACAGTCGTGTAGCAGTTTTGGATTACTTAAACCACATAACTTTAATTCAATATGTTTACATCTCCTAACATCAGATGTCCTATATATAATTTTATTTTACAATGTGTTTTAAGCAACGTAATATACTATAGTTCATGGCAGAAACTAAAGAGTTATACAAACATGTCAAATTAAAATATATGTTTTACAGTTTTATTTGATTCTATATTATTAAACTCAAAGCATAGTTTTACTCAGTACAAAACTCAATTTAACTGCAAACGCACTACTGTAATATATTAAAAAAGGTTTAAAAATTGGAAATAAAATTTTGAATAACACAAGTAGATTATTAAATAAAAGAGAAAATAGGATTTTTAAACTAAGATTTCTAAAAGGCCAGCCAACAGTGTCAAGTTAAATCGCATTAACCACTATATAGGAGGCAAAGAAAGGACCAATTGATTGATTGGACCCGTTTCAATTATATAGTGCCTATACTGAATGTTAATATACACCTGCAGCTCTCTTAATTTTTACTACAATCCTTAGAATTTCAATTAAATTTTACGTTCGACTTTAATAAATTACTCCTTTACAATTCATATATATATATTATAGTCCTCACTCAACAGAATTTTGATCGTTAATTTCAAATTTTCAATTCCAATTTTAAATTAATTCACTTCTTAATTTTGCAAATTTCAAATTTAGAAAAATTTAATAATTCAGTCAAAGTACTTAGCTCTTTGGTCGTGAAGGTCTTGGAGTTCGGTATTAATATAATTTATACCGACGGATCTTACGCCCGACACTAGTTTTTAAAACTCGCACTAAAATGACTTTACTCTCTCGCTTCTCAACTCGGAATGGTAGCAGAACGTGGTTTCTCGGCCTGCACCGACTACGCTCCTGTTCCTGCAGGTCTGTTTAAATCTCTCCCAACGCAGATTGGCCGCCTAACCAAGATAAAGTCCACTGTAAACTATTGTTTAGCATTCACTGCCATCAAGTCAGGTCTAGACCAGATTCCAAGCGCGTTGTGCCTGCCGCTGGATTACAATATAAATTTACTTTTTTATTCCCTATCCATTTACAATTCTAAAATAAATTTTTATTTATTAAATTTTTATTTTTATTTAAAGTATACCATGTAATTGGTATACACACCCCCCCTTAAAGCGCTTGGTATCTGCCAAGTTTAATACTTAAATCTAAGAAATTTATCTCTCATCCTTTAGAAATTGTATTTCCACCTAGCTTTAACATGCATCATAAAATCTACAAAACCTTTTTTTTTATTTATAATATTTGATTTAATTTATTTTTGATAATAGTTGTAAGAAGTGGCAGCATACTAGTTATCAAGTTATTTTAACCAAGCGTTAATTATTATAAATTCTTTTTAAAAGAGTCCATACATTATCAGATTGTTTTTGAAAACTTAAACAATTAAGTTCCCCAATAGAAACCTTGACCTAAACTATGGCAAATATTAAGAGTCCAATTGCCACCTACCTTTTTACAATTCTAAGTCCCTACCATAAAGATAGTCCATCCAGATAATCCTTCACAATGGTCGAACGAGGTAGACGGTGATTGTTGTTGTGGGATGTTTATTGCAGGTCCGGTCTGTTATTAGTTGGGTCGTCCTTGGAACCTTTGCCCTGCACGGCTGTGTGCCCTTGGCTTGCCCATTCACTGGTTGACGCAGCTTCATATAGAATTAAAACATATCCCCAGACGGGGGTGTCAGTTCTTATTTTATAATTTTTACCTATACCGTTTGTTTATCATAGAAAATAACAGTCTTTTTTCTTCTGTTTCCCCTCTTCCTTGGCATAAATTTTATCAAACTAACAAGTTTAAATTAATATTCCAACATTCGTGTTAGTTATTAATTTACATACAAACATAAATAACACATGTTAATAACATTAATTACGGACCATAAGTTTCGGATTTGTGCATTATTCAGAAAAATAAATACTGAATTGTTTTAATACACTCCTCCTCTCCCAAACCATGTAGTTATCGCAACTGTTTACTTCACCTGTGCCCTTTTATCTAAATCATAAACTTTTTATTCCTCTTGAGGTTTCTTCAAGTTTAAAATACATTTTTATTTTTTTTTTTTTTTTAATTCAAATTATTTACCCCTCGGTAATTATTTTGTTTTGTTATATTTAAATATGCATTCTTCTTTCCCCCAGTGGGTTTCAAATCCTGCAAGTGTATTCTACGGAACTCATTCAATTCTTTTAAATTTTGAACTACATATGAGTTTGGAGCTAATAATTGAAATTATTCTGAATGGTCCTTCATATTTCAGATCTAGCTTATATCGTTGATTTGTAATTCTACAATAGACTACATCATACATTTTTAATTGCCTGTGATTTCGGTTGTATCGGTTTCTTCTCGAATTCAGCTCATTTTGTCTTTTTAAATTTTGAATAGCTTCAACCATCTTTGCATTCTTATCTTTGCTCCATTTTTCATCACAAATATCTTTAATTTGCCATTTTAGTGACAAACCATCATTTGCTTTGAAACTGAACATTAATTCAAATGCAGACGACTTTATGCTTTCATTGTGACAAGTATTTAGGGCCATTTGCACATGGTACAAATCCTTGTCCCAATTCTTTTTACAGTTATGATAATAAGCTGTCAGAATTTGATTTAAATTTCGAATTTGCCTTTCACTTTTATTTCCTTGAGGAGTATAAGGTATAATGGTCCTTTGTTTTATGCCCAAATTAAACAAATAATTTTGAATTCCTCGCTGACAAAATATGTTCCATTATCCGTCACGAATTGTTCAGGCAAAGAAAAATCTTTGAAAATATTATTTTCTAATGCATTAATTACATTACCTGAGGTGCATTTCCTGAGTGGCATTATCCAATTATATTTGGTGAAGTCATCTACTGCTATCAGGATGTATTGCATTTGATTGGAAGATGCAGGTAATGGCCCATAAATATCCATATATAACTTCTGCATTGGACGACTGCTCAGATTGCTGTTCAAAGGTCCTTGGTCCCTCCAGTTGCTACTTTTTGCTTTCAAACATACTTCACAACATTTTACATTATTTTTCACATAGTCATTTAGTTTAGGGTGATAAAACCTTTCATTTATTTTCTGTTTGTGTTTTTAAAATGCCGAAGTGACAGCCAGACAATGAGTTGTGATAATACTCGTATACAACCTTGAATAAGTGCTCAGGTAAATAGATCCTTTTAGAATTGTTTTTATTGTTCACATAAAATAACACCCCTTTTTCCCACACTGTAAACATCACTATTGGTATAGTTCAATACACCCTCCATAATTTTAGTTATATTTACATCCTGCTTCTGATGCGTTTTTAAGTCCATAAAGCTAAAAGGCATCGTACTTATACTATTTATAGACACTGTTTCCTTTCTTATTACTAAGTCCTTATTATTTACAGTTTCATTGTTCATTTTTAAAGAGTTATCGTTCATCTTGTCCTTATTCACTAATTTTTCTAGTTCATGTAACACATTGTTGTCAACTTCACTATCTTGAAATAATCTAGATAAATAGTCCGCTACTGGGTTCTGATTACCTTTAACATGCGTAATTTTAAATGGTAGAGACAATATAACTTCCACCCAGCGCCCTAATTTTCCTAATTTACGAAAGTGGGACAATACCCAAGCCAATGCTGAGTTGTCGGTCACTAAGTTGAATGGTCTCATTTCTAGGAAATTACGGAACTTATTTATTGAACAGACTACTGCTAAAGCTTCCTTTTGATAGGTAGTAAGTTTCACCTCACTTTCATTAAATTTCCTTGAATAATAGGCCACCGGTTTTAAATGTCCATTGTCCGCTTCCTGTAATAAACAGGAACCGAGGGCCTTATCACTGGCGTCGCATTGGACTGTGAACTCCTTGTTGAAGTCAGGGATGGCTAATACGGGGGGACGGGTAACCGCTCGTTTCAGTTTATCGAACGATTCCTGACATTTTTGGTCCCACATAAATTTGGTCGACTTCTTCCTCATTTCATTGAGTGGATGAGCTATTTCCGCATAATTTGGAATAAATTTAGAGAAATAACTAGTCATCCCTATGAACCTCGCGATGCCTTTCTTGTCCCGGGGTCTCGGAGATTCTAATAACGTCCGTGTACGGTCAGGGTCCATTCTTATAGTGTCTTTGGAAAACCAAATGTCCCAGAAATTTAATTTCATTATAACAAAATTTTACTTTCTCCGGATTCACAGTAAGATTATTTTTCTTTAAACACTCTAACACTTGTTTCAAATGCATATAATGTTCCTCCAATGTCTTCGAGTACACAATAATATCGTCCAAAAAGGCGAGAGTGCAAGTAAATCTCAATTCTCCTAAGATTTTATTCATATATGACGACAATACCCCACTTCCAATTAATAATCCTAAAGGAATTCGTTTAAAGCTGTAACTTCCGAAAGGTACCGAGAACGTAGTAAACTCCTGGCTTTCCTTCACTAAACTTATTTGATAAAAACTTTTGGTTAAGTCTATTACTGAGTAATAATTGTTTCCCTTCAAATGGTAATATAGTTCGTGCATGTCGCCTATAGGATAACTCACTCCTTCCAACTTCTTGTTTAACTCCTTGTAATTAACTACTAATCTTTCCGATTTTCCATCTTCCTTACCTACTAAAAAGGCTGGACTCGAGTACTGACTCACACATGGTTGAATAATGTCCTGTTCCAATAATTCGTCAATAATTTTTTTTATTTTTAATTGTTTAGGTGGATTCAATGGATATGGTCTAAGTTTTAACGGGTTCATGATCTTTAACTTTTTAATTTATACTCATAATCTAGAGTTTTTACCAATTTTGTCGGTAAATACCGTTGGAAATTCCTTTATAATTTTTTATTATTTCATTGCTGGCCTCATCGCATCCTATTTTATAAGTGTGATTGGTGTTCATACACGCTACTGTAATATTTTGCCACAAATTTTATACACTTCTCTACATTAAAGTCAAATCGACAACAATTATTTTTCAAGTCTATTAACAAACCAGAATGTTTTATAAAGTTCCGCTCCTAAAATTGCCTTTTGGGCTAAGTCCTTCACTATAAGAAATTCCACTTTCCAGGTGAACCAATCTATTTTAATTTTTATATTTACACTGCCCGATTACGGACATTTTTTTATTTTCAGCACTCATACATGTCAGGTTAGATAACTGGTAACACTTTACAATCTTATTCTCTAATAATAGTTTATACAGTCTATCACTTATTATATTTATACTACTACCCAGTATCTAATAAAACATTTAATGATATATTCTTTGCCAAAATCTATTTCTAAGCTGGGCCAATGAACTGACATTTTCTGAATTTTTCTTTTGCCAAGTATGATTTAATTTAGCAGATAATTCATGTGAATTTTTGTTAGACACAATTTTAAGGTAACCGGGAAAGTTTCGCCCATCCTTAACTCATTGTTCGAACTTTCCCTACTAACTATTTTTTTGACTCCTGTACATTACGACCTACATTTTCGGGGTTAATAGCTGGAGTGTGGTTTACAATAGGTCTCCCGCTGGTTTTACAACAGGTTTCCTGTTTAGCTCCCGGCACTGATAAGCATAATGAACCAGGTCTATTACATTTATAACACGTTATTGTTTCTTGCCTCGCCCTGATGCTGTTAACCGGTACATTATACTTCCTAATCACATTAAAATTATTCCCTGTTTTCCTCACGTTGTCAGCATAACCTACATTATTCGCCCTTATACACATCCCATCCAGTTCGGAATATGTGCTCGGATTTTCCCATGAACACTAGTTTATTTCTGGTTTCAGGTTTAATTCCCACCTTAATTAATTCCCCAACATCCCTTTCATTTATATTACAACAAAGTACTTCTACTGATTCCTTAATGTCTATAATGTAGTTGGATAAGCTTTCATTATATCTTTGGGGACGGTGCAACCCTTTCAAATTTCAAAAGTTCACGCTGATGATATGGTACGAAATAATTCAATAATATTTCAAGCATTAATTTGACCGTGACATTGTCCTGTTTTTATTTCCAATAGTTTTCGAAAAAAGAGCTCCCTGACTATGTGAAAGAGCAATCTCCATAATATCTCCTCTTCCGTACACTCTAGTTTCCCTTTTTAAGTTTCAAGATTATTTTAAAGAATTCTAATAATTCTTGAACTTTTAATCCATCCATCGCAGATTTTTTAACTCCTTCAAATAACGCTCAATGGGGTTCGGTAGTTTATTATAACTTAAATGTGGCCGTCCCGAAACAAACACATCATCTCTCAATTTTAGACCAGACTTATCTTTCATTTCCGGTTTAACCAGCCTCATCCAGCTCACCTTCTATTTCCAGATTGGAATCAGATAACTTGCGCACCAAGCTATCAGATGTTTTCCTTGTCAATTTTTTAGGTTTATTTTATTTTTAACAACAATTCACTTAATATACTATTCCGGTTTTCAACATGTTTAGCTATATCCTTCTCTTTCCGATTTTAAAACAATTTAACTTAAGTTAGTCAGAAACGGCGCTGCCAATGATTTATTTTTGTTTCACATCTAACTATGTCCAATGTTAGTCCCTGTTCAATGGATTCCTCCAGTCTAGTTCCTAATAGTTGGGTTTCTAATTTAATTTTATCCCATTCCTCCTTGAAAGCGACCTTTCCACTCAGGTTCAAATAATTACTATTTACATCAAGACTTATTAACTGCCGTAACTTTTTCCTTAAATCTATCACCTTAAAGACTAGGAGACACTTCCACACCTCTTAACCTAATTTCATAGTCCAATTCCTCCTTGGTTAACAAGTCCACCTTAAGTGCCATTTAAAAAAATTAATATTAAACACTTTATAATTTTCCAGTATCCAAGCTACTTATTAATTTACAACCACTAAGTTCAATTTTATTAAGGTTCACCAGAATAGAGCAGAGTGGCGCACTTAATTTGTATACTGAATGTTAATATGCAAAATTTTTTAGTTTTTATTATGATGACCCTAAATAGTCTAGAACTCATAAGATTTAAGTAGACACTGGTGGAAATTAAAACTGCACCCTTTTAGAAATATTCAGGTTTATTAAATCAATTCAAATGTCAATTATTAACCTTGTATTCCCACCAAAACAATGTTTTGAACAATAGGTTAAAATTACTACTTCCCTTAGGCAAGGCACTTTTGATTTAATATTGGCTCACTGTCCTCTAAATACGTGAGTATAAAATATAAAAAAATAAAATAATAATCTTGAATAAATCTGAATGGAAATAAATTAAATAGGCTTCTTCCTCAAAACTAATAAAATAATAATAATAAACTTCTTTCAAATTAAATTCTCAAACAAAACTAAACAGTTCTCAACAGGAATTTTTCACAAGTTCCTACAGGATATGGTGCAGCACCTGCAGCTCTTAATTTTTACTACAATCCCTTAGAATTTCAATTAAATTTTTACGTTTCGACTTTAATAAAATTACTCCTTTACAATTCAATATATATATTATAGTCCTCACCTCAACAGAATTTGATCGTTAATTTCAAATTTTCAATTCCAATTTTAAATTAATTCACTTCTTAATTTTGCAAATTTCAAATTTAGAAAAATTTTATAATTCAGTCAAAGTACTTAGCTCTTTGGTCGTGAAGGTCTTGGAGTTCGGTATTAATATAATTTATAACCGACGGATCTTACGCCCGACACTAGTTTTTAAACTCGCACTAAAATGACTTTACTCTCTCGCTTCTCAACTCGTGAATGGTAGCAGAACGTGGTTTCTCGGCCTGCACCGACTACGCTCCTGTTTCCTGCAGGTCTGTTTAAATCTCTCCCAACGCAGGTTGGCCGCCTAAACCAAGATAGAGTCCACTGTAAACTATTATTTAGCATTCACTGCCATCAAGTCAGTTCTAGACCCAGATTCCAAGCGCGTTGTGCCTGCCGCTGGATTACAATATAAAATTTACTTTTTTATTCCCTATCCATTTACAATTCTAAAATAAATTTTTTGTTTATAAAATTTTTATTTTTATTTAAAGTATACCATGTAATTGGTATAAGTGCCAAATCACATGATTTGTAAAAATTATGTATGCAGCAATAACAATAATATCATTATTGGACAGTTTTTTGCAACTTTTTGTTCTATTGCACTCTCGTAGAGGCATTGGGCATATTAAGATAGCATTTATTTTACAGTTGTATAGTAGTACTAGACATACTCTTGCAGAGAACAAGTTAAGACTTTTTAAAGTGGAAACACTTGACCTATATCTGATCAGTACGTTAGAGTGCTGGAGTGGTTCAAGTAAAATCTACTTTTCAGGTAATCTCTCCGTCTTTCCTTAAGATAACATTCACTAATGAAAGAATTTAATGCAATGCATATTTATAAACCTAATATTATATCATTCATGTGTTATTATTTTTGCCTTAATTGTATTTATACAGGATTTTCACATTGATAAAAAATGGATATATTATCATTTTAAAGTTTCATTTATAATGAAAAATTTCTATTACAGATTAACATTTACTGAGATATTTTTTTATTATAAAATAAATATGCATAAATATTTACTTGTTTTAGTCTAATTTGATATTAGATAAATTTTATTGAGGTCTATCACTCAAGAAGCCGAACAAACATAATTTCGCTTTCCCTGGTTGTCTTTATTTTCGTCTCAATAACTATTCCATTTATTCTGAAATACCCTGATGTTTATATGGGTAACAGAAAGTTTGATGGATGTACATGCTACCCCCCATACGATTTTGATGATTGCTAATGACAAATTTTATATAGGTCTTACGAGAGTAGCCATGGTGGCAACGATGAAGTTGGAGAACAAATAAACTTGTAAAAATACTTAATACAAGCATATTACATGTTTAGTATATCAATGAAACTCGTGTTATCTAACTATATAAAGAATTTGTAGAGAAACATCATTCGATATTGTGTATAAAACTTCATTTCTATGATTCTAGGCAAGCATATTTCCATGACGATGTACGAGTTATATCTGTCCGATGGCACTTCGTCACTGAAGCGTATCCACATATTAGGCTGGCACAAGTTCTAAATTCGTCTGGCAGATCAGGTACACGTTTATTTTCTGAATTATTTATGTGTGTTTGAATAATTAAATAACTTTAGGATTTCAAATATTACATGCAACCTCAGCAAACCAATCGTGTTCTTCTCTTATAAATATATACTAATAACACAATTATCCATTAATTTAATAATATAAAGCACATACGTTTAGCTTTTGAAATAAATCTTAAACAATTACAAACATTTATTTTTCGTGTTGTTGAACAACACAAAATTGTTAAAAATGTTCCTGCAATTACCAGAATCTAATTTGGGAGAGAAATCGTCCTTTGCTCAATTATTATTTAAAGAAATACACTTTATGTTTCTTTCACTAACTGACAAGATATTCCTGAATTCATTACAATGCTTCTAATTTTATTATTTTCTGACTCTGGTGGAGTCATTACTCTAGTAATCATGAAGTAGGCATTAAAACTTATTACCTGGTGTTTTACCAAATTTAAATTTAAAATATACTATAAACGCCGGAAAAAGTACAACAATATTTATGATTTAAGAAAAGAAGCACTACTAATAATATTTATAGATGCCAATTGTAAAATTACTATTTAAGGGGATGGCGCCTCCTTCAAAAAACCAATTTTGGTAATTTTTGACAATTTTTTTGTTTTTGATATTATTTGAAAATACATATTCTTAGAAGTGTGGTTTGTGAAATTTCAAAGTCATTTTGAACATTATTTCTTAAAATTTCGTGGAGTTTTTTGTAAAATAGAACAAGTCGAGAAATTCTGGCATTTTTGCTGTTTTGCTCTATATTTTGCTCTCTTATGTTTGATAAGCATTGAGATATGCTTTATAAATGATGTTTTCAACTAAAGAATTAATATTGTATTGTTTATTAGTGTTATAAAACAACAAATAAACAGTTCACTTTATAGTCATTAATTGTACATGTTTTTAGTTTCATAATTTCTATAAGTTGGCAACACTGCACCAGCTGTTGAAGATGAAAAACAACAAGAGCTTTTTATTTAAAGGTTATGTTTGCATTGTACAAATTGTGTGTTCTAAGTGTGCAGTAATCTGTAAACCTAATCCTAACCTAGGTACCTTAGGTACCTAATCCACGCCAAGAAAAGGGATTCAGACCGCCTTCGACTTCGTAAAGCAAGGTCTACAGAACAATACAAAAAATACAGGAAGATGCTAAAATCAAGAAAAATTCCAAGAGGAGGAGACAAAAAAAAGCAATGGAAGGAAAAACCTATGGAGGAGGAGAATTTTAGAAAAGTAAATAGATGTATTTTATCATTTAATCTTTGAACGCAGTTTTAGCGCAAATTCATTTTTTACCTGTTTTACTATACTAAACATTAAATAATTTATGGAACCATAAAAGATAGAGCCTTGTAATTTTTACCAAGTCATCTTGACACCATGAGCTAACTTTAAGATTATGTAAAACCTTCTAAAAGCTAAAATAAAAATTTTTATTCTAAATCTAATATTTTTTTTGGAAATATATTATATTTGATTTTTTTAAACGTTTGTAAATTTGTATATAATTAACCTATTATGTTTAATATAATCTAAAAGTTGCATAATCTAATATAGAATAAAATAAAATAAGGTTTGTTTAAATAGGTTAAGATCCAGAAAAGTTTATTCAACATTTTAAAAACGCAAAAAATGACCTCAAAATTTACAAAATCAAAAAAACTCTATGTTCTAAACATAGGAAAAAAATTATAACAGTCAAAAGTCTTTTTTTAATGTGTATGAAGTTAAAAAAAAATACATATGGTATAAATATTTAAAACAAAATTAAAAATATATATATTGAAGGAGGCGGATCCCCTTAAATAAAACATATTATAAGTTATTAAAGTAGTGAGGTATTCATAACTGTAGCGCCTTCTAAGTTCTTATATCCACTACAAACTCATAAATAATAATTCAATAAATTCACGACGGCAACAGTAAACTTTCAACTCCTTTAATAAAACTTCGATACCTGTTTTCCTTGAGTGGTTTCACTTGCGTTTGAAAAGAAAGTGGAGTAATTTGCTGAGGGTAAACTTTTTCCATGAACTTTATGGATCTTTACTCACCTATAAAGTTTTGCCTGTTAATATGACACATAGCAGTATGCTTTAATATTTTTAAAACTTACTTTACATCAGACAAATTATAAATACGCTTTCTTATTATTAATACCAAGATAAAGCAAAATATTCACCGAAAATATTGCAGGATTGTTCTTGGAAAGAGATGTTTTCTGATGAAAAGTATTAAATAATTTAATTCTAGGAGCCAAAGTTTAGTCTGATAGTCACGATTCAGAATATGCTGCTATGCAACCAAGCAGAGTGTTTGAAATTTTAATCAGGTTATATGTTTCATATTAAATAAAATTTTCTTGTGAGGAAAATTCCACAAAATTTCATAAAATATATGCAAGGTATTTTACGATTTCATACATTAATTTTAAGTTTAAAAGTAAAAACACTAAGTGTTACACTGGGGGCTTTCCTGGAACAATTTAATATCCATACATCGTTTCAATCTTGGGAATTTCCTCAAATAGTAAGGACAGGAGTTTACATATAAGAAGAAGTTTCAAATGTCGGATTCCTGAGTATGAATTATAAATGAAGTATAACCAAACTTCACAGTTGGACATACACTTAAAATAGTTTATAGTATCTGTAGAAAATATATAGCAAAATATAAATATTTTATCTTTTTAAAGTGATTATTTCTTACTTTCATATTGCTATCACAGCTGCATACAAGATTAATGTTACTTCCTATTCCATATATCGAGAGGGGTGATAGAGATAAATGAAATTTTATAGCTTTTCGAGATACAGACATTGCTAAGGGCTCAACAAAAAAGAAATAGGTGTGTTGTCACTATGTATCTGTTGAAGTAATAACGTAAAGTAAATGGAATAAAAACAAAGATGATGGTTGCTTATAAGTTACATACATTTCAAGAGGCTTGGAAAAATTCATTATAATTCCAACTTCCAGTTATAATCTCACATACTATAAAATTTAAGGTTATATTGAATGGCTGCCGTTTTAAAAAGGAATTGATAGAAGAGTTTTAAAATACAACAATCTTATTTTAAATTTTTTATAATTTGTTGCTTATTGATATGTAGGGTTTTCTGTATATATTATTTTACGTATTATTAAAGTTTAAAACCATTTAAAACTTGTTTAAATGCAAATGAAAAAAATCCACATTACACTTTTAATCCTTTCATATTCACAATATCCACTGATTAGGCAATAAAAATACCTTTTCACCTATATTACATAATATTTGGTGGTCTAGAAGTCACATCAGAAGGTCACTGATGTCCAAAACTATCTTAAGACTAAAATTTGGCGCCGAATTTTTTTGGGGCTGTTTTAGACGAATAGGTACGAATTCAAATTTTTGTGTCAGCGGCCATATGTCAGGCTTTGGACTAAGAGGTGAACTGGAGCTAAACTGAACATTCATTCACATTATATTTTTGTTATTAAATGACGCAATATTTGAGAATAAAGTACGGATTCTGTTCCTTAAGCTATTGGAATAATTATTACTAAACTTCTACTATTTTTAAAAATTTAAGCTGATTTTCCTATTCATATGGATTTTCGATAATCATTTCAACTGGTACTCTCTTTAAACAATCAATATTAATAAAACATATAATATTATCAGTTATAATAAAACATAAAACATTAAAAAATAACATCATTCCCGTTAAAAACGCATACGCATGATCTGTTTTTATTTTAATATGTCGAAAGTAATAATCCTATTTGATTAAATTAGTTGCAATAAACATGTTTAGTATGACGAAAGCTATAATCAGTAAACTTTCCTTTCTAGTTCAAGGCTTAGATAGATAACACTATAATAAATTATAAGTAGTATTGCGAACTAACTTTTTGTTTTTATAATTCATGGTGAGTCGTTTTATTTATAAAACACATTTATTCATAATCTAATCATTCACTTTTGAATATTTGACAAATAATTAAACTATTTATGCAAATAAATACAAAAATTAATATATTTTACAATTACCATTTCCTTCATTACATGTCTTTTTTAGATATTAAGTTGATGGAGGAGCAAGATCAACTGGTATGGTCAATTCACAGAGTTGCACAGTAAACTTTGACTGAGTTGCTGCTAGGTACATAAGCCCCAGGGATATAACTTCAGACAGGAAATTAGTTTGTGTTTACTAAAGGAGGTTCCAGATGTAGAATTAAAACTCTTGAATTTTTAAATGAATGTTACAACTCATAAAATATCTTCCACCAATGAGTATGTATGAAACTAATTAAGTCTGCTATAAAAACAGACGATTTTTTTTATAAAAATTTTGTTTTAAATCTTATTATTCTTTCTTATCAAAGCAGTGAAATTCTAAAAATTTTCTAGTGTGAATTAGGTATAAAAATATTTATTTACCACTAGATTTTAAGAGATTAGCCTAAAAAATGTACGTTTCCTTTTTAAAAATGTAAATCTCCCCATCAACCCTATATTAAAATGTCTAATAAATGTCTCTTACTAAATTTAAATTTGATAAGTTTTTTTTTTTTTTTACCTTTGATCCTAGCTTTGCATTTGCAAAATATATAGTAATGGAGAGTACTAACAAACCTGGTTGTTTTTATAGAAGAAGTATTATTTCCATGTGAACATCTAACGTACACAATACAAATAGTTTTAACTCTTCCTTTAATTTGACTAACTTTTATAATATCCGACATATCGTCAATTTTTCTGATAGATAGCTAAACATGATGGCAGTTAACATCTATCATTAACAATTTAAACGTGTCATAATGTTTTTGGCAATTTTATCTTTGGAGAAATTTAAGTAGTATAACTCAATAATATTCTTATTTATTGATCCCACAAAAAGCATCTCCAGTTATATATCTAAAAATTATGTTACTGAAGAAAAATTAAATGCAATACAATACAACAAATAGAATATAACAAAGAATATTTAAGTAGCTTGCTATCTTAACAATTCCGTTTTTCGTTCCATTATATATTGCGCACATAATAATCACAGGGATACAACACGGATTAAAACTTTATTACTGAATTGTATATTTTTACGTATTAAAAGTAGGTGGTGATAAACTTCATTGAAACTAATACAAAAACGAAATTGCGATAGCTTCAGGACGGACAGAAAATTCAAGTTAAGTAATGTTCGTGATAGGAAGACGTGTGCCTAAAGATATTATACACATGTATAGCTTCTATATCAGAGTACTTTCACCTTGAACGAAGGTGTGGCTAAATCTGTTACAGTATCTTCATTCCAAAAGGTCCTACACAATCCAACAATATGTAATCCTCTTATGTTGATTAGATCCAACAGTAATCCTTTTTACGTCGGAGCTTAATAGATTTCCTACAGTACAGTAAATCTAAGAATGGTTGTCTACACAAGCAAGTACAGGAAGAAGGTACGCTGTGTGTGTGTGTGTGTGTGTGTGTGTGTGTGTGTGTGTGTGTGTGTGTGTGTGTGTTGATGTGTGTGTGTATGTGTGTGTGTGTGTGTGTGACCATTTCTATAATAAGTCTGTTTAGTCATTGATTTTCTGAATGTGCCACATAGAAACTTTGATGGGATATACACTGACTAGCAACTGATATCTGAACGTTAATCTGCTGTCATATAACCCAACGAAAAACATGCAGTGTATTAAAGCTGAATATATTAGCGCTGTAATCGCGATAATAATTTATAATATTTCTAAAAGGCAAAAAAGGCCGTTTTCAGTTAATTTGTTGGTTTATTCCGTTAAAATTATCTTTTAGTTGTATATGATTTTGTAAGGTTTTTAAGTTTGGTTTAGTTTAAGATTAAGCTTGTGACATACTATGAGCAAGGGTTGCTGTGAGAGGATTTAATAATAGGTTAGATTGGCGAGTACAAATACCCTCAAATGAGCCAACACATATTTTATTTTGACAACATCTCTTTTAATTGATTAAAAATTTTAATTAACAATTGATTGGTTAAACCGATATATTAAGCACAAATTTTAATACCCTAATACTATGAAGACATATTTCATATTAATTTGCTCATTACAATTTATTTTAAATTTAATTCATTATAACATTTACTAGTAAATTTTGTAGTGTTGCAATAATTATGAGTTCATGGACTAACGTGGGAAACTTTCTTTTAAATAGCTAAACATTTACATGAATTTACATTTTCGAAATATTGTGAACATTTAAATAGATATGGAATTGAAAATGATTAATGAACCCTAAAATATACTAAGTTCTTAAAATTATTTACATTTTAATTCACATCACACTTATTAACGCCTAGAGATATTTTTCCGCACACGAACACAAAACACTCCCGAACTTCACTTTTCGGAATTCCCGGCCTCGACTTCCCTCTGTCCTCCTGGTTCTTCAGTTTTGATGTTCTTCTCCCGCCAGCTCATTGACCACGCCTCTGCCAAATCTCTCCATCATAATTGGTGAGTAACAATTTTTCATATCAGCATTGCTGTCCCTTACATTGTCGAACGGTTTTTACAAGTAAGCCATTTCCTGTTTGTTCACCATCGGCGTCTGGGCGGATGTGCGTATCCAGTTTACATCCGGAGGATGTTTGTATCGAATTGTAATACAAGACTTCCTTTTCCAGCAACTATCTATTACATTGATTCTATTATTTTATTTTAACTAATAATTACATATGTCTTACAGATTCCTTCAGTACAGTTTTTTATTACTTTCATATGTTCCATACAACTTTTTAAGTTGTTGAGGTGGAACTTGTATAAAGGCCACCAAACTATTGTATTTTGCTTGTAAAAGTACTAACTTATAACTCACTATTGTGAGTATTCATAGAATACATATGTATCTATTTATAGGACAGTATGACAACACTATGGTAATTAACATCCGCTTGTAAGTAATTAAATAAATACTAAAATTTATATTAAATATTATTGGATAGCCTATTCTAATATTCCTTTAATTAGAAACTGGGATTGAAGTCTGGATTATTTAAACACTTAAACAAATACTACGTTTTACATCAAGTAATCATAAAAGTAAGATATTCCTCATATACAGGCAGGATTTGTGAAAAAAGAATTTAAATACGTAACTAGCAATTTAATCCCTTGTTCTTAAGGGGAGCCGGAACGCCATTTAAACATAATGTAAACTGTGGGACACATTACTCAAAGACTAAAACAGATATCTAGATGAAACCTTTACAGTACTTAGAGGACAACCTTTTGCTAGGTCGTAGTGAGAGGATTTTTGAATACAACTAATAATAATATTATTTTAATTTTTTAAAATTATACTTTATTTTTAAAAATTGTATTAATTAAAAAAAATCAATATTTCAAAATTTAGTGACTCAATTTCAAATATGCTCTCACAAGGAACTAGCTTAAACCCCTATAAAGATGTTCCTGAAAGTTTTCATTGGTCTACCTTAACTCTAGTTAATGATTTACTCTAGTCTGTCTATCGATACGTAATAAACAACTATGTATATGATTAGATGTCCTACCTGTTCACATGTTCTAATATTCATATTACAAGTATCTAATACCAAGAAGGTAACACAAAGTATACACGTGTAAGAGATTCTATTCTAAAATTGTTACCAAAGCACATTACGACTCTTTTATTATATCTATCGTATTAATAGTACCAAACATCTACTTTAAATAACAAGCTTGCAGGTATCTTAAAAAAATACCAAGATAAAGTTAAAGATTTAAATTATTGAAATTTCATAAAAATGTTTTCCTATGGGCATTATCGTTTATAACATATGACAAATTTACCAAACATCAACTAACGTCTAGAGCTACATAGGTAAGTAATGTTTGAAAATGTAAAGACATATCGTGTTTGAAATTAGGGAGGTACCATAAATACTAGCTTTACGAAAATACTCCTATAAAAAACTAAACAATTAAAACCAGTGCATGTCTTAAAGAGTTATGAAACGCCACAATAACATGGTTGTGTTATAAAAATAATGAGTATTTAGCCCTACCTTAACTAATATGACGAAATAGATCTTATTACCAGTTGATGCAGTTCTCATACCTCATAATATTATTCTTATAGACAGGCTTGTGCCATTTCAGTTTTGCTTGATTTTAAAAGTGTCCATATATCTATCTAGGTTGTACGTTTTGAAATACTTTAGTACTTTCTTTTAAAAAATATTCATGGTAATCATCCCCGGCTGGAGGATTATATTGTATTGGATACATTGACTTATGATACGTAAAACTCTTCTTAAAATAGTTGGCCAGCTAAAAGATCCAAACTACCTACTTTTACACTCTTTCCATGTGATTTAATAATAGTTTATAATCGTATCTTAACTTTATTGAAATCTTGAAGGTGTTTGCAGTGAATGTTTTGGTCTAGAGTTAGAGGGTTTCTTGGCATACAAATAGTTTCTTAATTTTTTACGCTTGTTAACTCTTGGCTAAGAGAGGTTATCCTTAAATAACCTTTACTTGTATTCTTATTTTACACAACCTAAAGTGTCTTTACATTCTGAAATATCATGATTTATATTTACAGAAAAACTTACTTTCAGTGTACTACTTGTCGAGGAAGTGTATGCAGATAGTGAATCGACAAGACAATTTAAGCAACCTTTACCGAGATTACAGAATCCATTGATTCGTACATTATGACATTAGTTATAAAAGCTTTTCCAAACTAAAGAGGGTTTTAACACATTTGACAGAATCGTTAGTTTGAAGTGATAATATTTTTGCTAGGCCCTCACATACGTAGCCTCGTAGCTGTCTAGTAAACCGACATCAAAAAGATTATCAGGAATACGAGGGGTATTAGAAAAATAAGGTTCCCTATGCCACCGAGACAGAATGCGATATGTTGGGACAAATCTGGCAACACTGTCTTACTCATCAGCTGTCCCTCTCTATATCCATACCACTCTCGCCTCGCTACGTCTCCAACAAGTGCCGGCCTAGCTGCTTTCGAAGATGGAGCTCCCTATCGTTGTTACCGCCAGATGCGAAATTCGTGCTGTGATACATACGTTTTTTAAATGCAAAACAGATTTCACCTGTTGAAATTCATCGGTCAGTTAATCGAAGTTTATGGGGAAAACTGCATATCTGTTCAACACGTTCGGAAATGGTGTAGAGAATTCAGTGCAAGGCCGCATGGAAATTCACGATGAAAACCGAAGTGGACGGCCTTCAGTTTCAGATGGAGTTGTTCAAACAGTTGAGACAATATTGCTTGAAGATCGGAGAATCACCATCCACAGGAACCACAGTAAACTCTGACAGATATTGCGACACAGTAAGAAAACTGAGGCGCGCGATCCAGAACCGCCGCAGAGGAAAATTGTCCAGTGGTGTGAGGCTTCTCCATGACAACGCTCGACCTCATGTCTCACGTGAAACTCAAGAACTGCTGACAAATATTGCTGGACTGTTGTGCCCCATCCACCCTACAGCCCAAGTGATTATCACTTATTCCCAAAATTAAAGGAACAATAGGGTAGCCAAACGCTTCAGTACCGATGATAAAGTCAAGGAAGAGGTTACTCGATTCCTTAAAGGATTGGCGGCAGAATCCTAAAACATGGGGATAGAAAAGTTGGAGCATCGTCTACAAAGTATTTTGGACAGAAAGGTGATTATGTGGAAAAACATAGCTTAACTTTTAAGTTTTAAATTGATGTATAACACTAAGTAGAAATATAGAGCGGTCTATTTGGAAAAATCATGGGAACCTTATTCTTCTAATACCCCTTGTATTTTATTTTCTATCCACTTCTAAAAGTTTGGCATCATAAACTTTAAGCAAATCCTTCCTTGAATATATTTTTGACGATATCTGCAAGAGGCTTCCATAATAACAGAGGATTTTTATTTTAAATGCATTTAATTAAATTATAATTTTATGTCTAATTGGAATCACATTAGTTACTTAGGATAGATATTCAGACGTGTTTTAATAAAAAAGGCAACTTTGTAAAGACTGTTTGCGAGGTATACTTCGAAACTAAAAGTAAAAAAAATAACGTTTTGCCGTAAAAAATTCATATTTGCTTATCTGAAATATTATAGCATTTAAAACCATACAAAAACTATAGCTCAATGAAATAAAAAAAATATAAAATATACAAAGCAATATATAATTATTAATCTAACAGAAGAAACAACAAAAGCAATTGCATAGCTTTGTGACGAAGGAAAGGTCTTTTTTCTCTCATTAGTTTTGTCAGCCATCTTGTTTTCCTCTCCTATTTTTTTGGTTATATTAACAAAAAATTCCACTGTGTAAAACAGTTGAAATATGGTCTTACATTTTATTTCTTATAACTCCAGACCTTTTCCATGTATAATAGTATGTTATAGGAGAGAACACCTAATTAAATAAAGAATATTAAAGATTAAATTATTAAAAAAAACAAACTCTTCCAAGTACAATGTATTACATACTGTATTTTTCTTTAAGCTATGAAGTTGTGAAAGTGTAAGTTGATGAAAACTTTAAAATCTTTTTGGTTAAGAACACTATAGTTACGTATCGTAACAGGTTTAGCTGAGGTTAAAGGCCTTAAAGGCTAAAATTTTTGCGTTAGCCTTCTTATGGATGCAGCGAAATGCACAAAAAGTTATAGTATTTTTAGTATAAAAACATTATCATCTATATCTTAAGAGATTTAATTCAAAAACATGTTATGTACCTTTTTTGAAATTTAAATCACCCCATCTACACTTTACTTAAATGTCTACTGAATGCCTATTACTAAATTGAAATTTAATTAGTTTTTATTTCTTTTTTACCTTGAAAAGCTATAAGAATGGAGAGCTAAAAGTATCGTCACAGGTTTAGCTGAGGTTTAAAGGCCTTAAGGGCTAAAATTTTGCGTTAGCCTTTCTTATGGATTCAGCGAAATACACAAAAAGTTATAGTATTTTTAGTATAAAAACATTATCATCTATATCTTAAGAGATTTAATTCCAAAAACATGTTAAGTACCTTTTTTTGAAATTTAAATCACCCCATCTACACTTTACTTAAATGTCTACTGAATGCCTATTACTAAATTTGAAATTTAATTAGTTTTTTTATTTCTTTTTACCTTGAAAAGCTATAAGAATGGAGAGCTAAAAAAACCTGTTTTTTTATTGAAAGAATATTATTGCCATCTGCGAAACATCATGTCAGTAAAACATCTATTATAAACAATGAAAAGTTTTTCATCAAGCCAACCTATGTTTGGTAGGTGCCATCCTAACAAGGAGACCTCTCGTGGATTAACGTATGTATTTTTCTTTAAATGGTGACGGATTCACAAACTTCAATTTTTTATAACGCTACATCACGTATAGTAACCGGTTTTGTAAATTTTTAATGAAAAGTTTTACAATTATTGCTTAATTTATCCTAGAGATGTTCCTGGATAGACAATGTTGGCCAGGCAGACGATAATTTCAAAAAATAATAAACATCTGTCCTAATAACGCATTACATTTAGGTATTATGGTATTCCATTACTAAGCAATCCGCTTGTCCTATCACTTAGCGTTAGGCTCCTTCAGTTTAGTATATTATAGCTGAACAGCTGTACCTCTGTCTGTACGATAATAGCCGTAAATTTTTGCCATTTCCGGCACAACAGAGTAAAATTCCCCGTCGTAACTGTCAGTGTAATGGTGGATGCTGCGGATGTAGTTTACCGTCCCTCATAAAGGAACGATATTGCCACAATATTACATAAATATTGTAACTGTTGTAAATTTATTTTTATGTTATAAATTTTTTACCTTCCCATATTTAATTTCATTACATAACCATTATATGTAATATTTATTAATACTTAATAGTTAAAAAATTTGTAATTTGTAGTAAAACCACGAAAGGATTGCCAATAACACCACGATTGTAAATGCAGACATTGTATCAATTTTAAGTAAAAGTATTTTATGTATATAAAATATGATTGCATAATTAGTATCTTCACTGCGTCTAATTGTTATGTACTATCTTAACACACATTGGTTTCGTATTATTACAGAAATGATTTGTAAGAGTAAATCAGGCAAATCTTCAATCTAGCTAACGTGGTACTAATTGTTTTCGTTGTGTGGGGTTAATGTTAAAAATTAATAGCAATCATAATTAAAATCACTATATTTCAATATGAATTACTTCTATAGGAATGTATTAAAATAAATGCATGAATGTAAATGTCGAGGAGACATAGACTTAGTTTTTGGGCCATTCTGTAACAGGCTATTATTACCTCCAAGGATTTTGATATCAGATACCTAAAAGATCGCATACTGCAGTAATTCAAGTCAGGATCAATTGTACGATTTGAAAACATATATGCCTTGATTCTTGGTTCATGAGCATAAACACTGGTACTTTCAATTTGTCGAAGTTTCATTTCTTTCATTTAATCGTTTTCACGGCACTGTAATTAAAATTAATAAAATTAATTATGATTCCATAAACGATATTATATGTTTTCTATCTTTATCTTAATACAAACACACGTATCCTTATATCCAAATTCCTGCATGATTTACTTGCAATACTACAAGTATTGTACGTAACGGGAACCAGATGTAATTAACGTTCATATTTGTATAATGTATTGATAAACAGGACTAGAGAGATGAATAACTGATTGGAGAGTACATTAATCATATAACTGCTTGAAAATTACTAAATGATTATTATATTTACAGTAGGTAATGTACTTTGACTTGGAGTAATTTTTGTATCTGTAGTAAGAATAATACCGTAAACTATTTTTATACCACTTAAACAATACAAATTCAAATACTAGCAGAAAAAGAAAAAGTCAGACAATTAATAGTAATAAATAACGTAGGTTGCCTGTCACGACCAAACAGACTCACTTATATAGAAATAAATACAGTTGGTTTGATTGGAGTTTTTATGAATGTGAAATTAAAGTTTTCCCTCCTAAATAAATATTTTAATTTATTAAATAGAAACACAGTTTCCAGATTACTATAGCATCACGTCTGCGATAATTACGTATTGTGCAGAATTCTTGAATGTTGAGTTTAAATCTTCAATATAATGTGATCTTCAGGTTAACTACGGAATGATTTTAACAAACCAAACATATTGACACAGCTATTGTTAATTTTTTCACCATCAAGCAAGCACACAACATTAACTAATAAACAATCGTTTCAACTCTTAATAAAAAAGAATTATTTCAAGTCATCTTCATTCACTTTGAAGTGGGCTAAAAATGGCCTTTCTCTAGTGAGCAAGTAAAATCATTTTTAAACATACTAAAAATAATGTTTTATGAATATTCATTCCATGAGACTATTAAAATGTTTACATATATTTGTGTATAATACAAATGCGTGTACTTTTACTAAGACAAAACTGCTTTCAAACTACTATTTTATGTACTATGTATTTTGAAACAGGAAAAATAAAATGTAACCATAAGAATTAGAACTTTGCAATCAATTTTAATTATTCGGGACATATTGTAGACGGAGAATTGAGGAAATAATTACTAGAGAATGTCAAATGAAGAAAATTGTAAACACTAAACTTACAAATATATATATATAATATATATAACGGATAACGCCTTATATCATTAATGATTGATGAAACAACTTTTAAAGAATTCTATTTACTTCTTTCTAAAAATTCTCTTAATAGAGGTAAGTTTATGAGGGGCAAAACTACTCTGCAAAAGTCAATTTACAGAGTATTAACACTAAACCCTAAGTAAGTTGCTCGTTAGCTATAAGGGCCGAGGGCGAACATTTTGACAGCGAATCAGTTTTAAAATCTCTGCTATAATTTATATATACAGTTTAACTCAATTATCTAGTAGATGATAACAATATTACACCTTAACAGTTATTTCCTTAGTTAATTTATCCTTCAGACACAGTAAAATAAACTTATTTCAATTCTGAATTCTATTTTTAGGTGAACTGTAGCTAAACTTTAAACTCAATTAATCCACCCTTCCTAACATAGCTACGTTATGTGTGGGTAAAAGGTGTCATATTCATTACTTGAATACCATACAAATATAGACCGTTATCCTATGTTAGCACGTGTAGTTTACGCATTCGAAAGTAATTGTGCCAGAGTTATCAGTGGAAAACTTTTACTTTTCCCTTTGACTAAAAGCTTGAGTGAATTTCTTATAATAGTCTGCATAATCAGTTATAAACAAAAATGGGATAAAATGTATGCCATTTTCATGTCATTTTATTTGTGAATATATTTATTTTCTAGATTTCAGTGATTGCAAATACTTTTTTGATTTATCGGTTTTTAGCCATATGATAACCAAGAAGTGTTTTTACGTAGCTAACGAATACTTTAATATGATAAGTGTTTCTTTTCACAAATGAGTAATCACTAAAACTTCATAGGTAAAACCTACATGTTTATATATGTGTATTAGAAAGGTAACGGTTTTAAATTGTAAATATAATTATATACGAAATAATATCATCTATCACACGATGCCGACTGGATATACGGTTCTGAATGACTGCAATATCAAAATGTCAGTCAATATGAAATAAAGGAACGTGTAGTTGAGAGGTGAGGTGTGAAAATCACTTCTTTGGCCAGTATTTCTCGTAAATGTGGCTAAAACTACTTACGATCTTACGAATTAACTGTGGCAGCGACATTAAGAATATGGCTAGACTAGCGAAATTCACTTCACATTGTTACCGTGCAAATTATTTTAATAAAAAAAAATGTAATAAAAACTGAAATAATTGTTACAAAAGTAGATTTTTTTTATATTTTTGATGTTTTAGGGTTTCATAATAGTACATTTAATTTTCTTGTTAGTATCTTAGAGGCAGGCTTTAAAACATAACTGGAAACAACAGGCCTATTTGTTTTCTTTTAGAGGTTTAAAATATTATAAATCCCATGGTATTAATTCTAGGTATAATTTGTACCTCATGTAGTGATTCTTCTCGTAAGACCATGGAAGACTACCATTAGGTAAAGGTGGGTTTACAAATAGCCAGCCGTGCTCCTGCCGTTAACCCTTGCTATGTCTCTGAGTGCGATTTTGACTAACCGGTGACCGGTCGCTCCCATGCCCCTGCCGTGCCACACGTTTACGTGCCGATGTTCTGAACGATTCAGTTGTTAAAATTGAAACGGACGAGGTGGAAATTGTGATTGCAACAACTGCTTATGTCGCGTTACGTAAACGAAAAAATACGTATTGGGTACAAGTATTTCAGGCGCGAGACGAGGAGGGGGAGATCCACACGCTTTTTCGATGGTTGAAGGATAATCCGCTTTATTTTATAAGATACTTCAGGGATGGGATTTCAAAAGTTCAAGTATTTACTCGACCTACTTCCAAGGACGAAGAAACACAAGGAGGAAATGTATTTCTAACAAAGAAAGACTTGCCTTCGCCCTTAGGAAACTGCAAGATCTTTATTATTAATAAGAATATATATTGATATTAATGTATTGTTTTATATTGTATATAAAACTCTCTGTCGGGAGACAAAATAACCGGTAAGGTGACGGCTGAGCACCACCTGGGCGCCCAACAGGTCATCTTTGTAACACGCTCTCTGCCCCTGCCTTGCTCCTGCCATAACCCTTGCCTTGCTCTTGCCGAGCTCCTGGCGTGCTACTGCCGCCAACCGGTCACCCTGCCGCAGATGGCCCTCGCGAGCGATCGGATGAAAAGGAAAGAGGCACGGCAGGGGCATGGCAGCCTATGTGTAAATCGTGAATCTGCCGTCTCATGTTAACTAAATGGCAAATCCAAATTAACTATTTCAACTAAAACAGGGGCAGGAGCACGGCAGGGAGATGGCAGGCTGTGTGTAAATCCAGTTTTAAACGCGGTTTTATTCTTAAGTCATGAGCCATATGCGTGCTAAAGTTTTGCTTTCCAAGATATGTAAGGATATGAATATAAGTGATTTTTAAAATTAAAATGCTTAGGAGTTGACGATACAGATAATCGTACAGAACACAAAAATCATTGTATCCCCTGCATACGGAAGGAAATCGCTCCGTTGTACTAAATGTTATATTCTGCAAATGATCATGTTCCATTACAGATATTATTCTTGGCTGGATAAACTAAGTACCATGAAAAAAAAAATTTTAATTTAACAAAATAGCTAAGGCTCAGTTGAAACCCGATCCGCCATCGAAGTCAACGATAGCTTTATTTAAGTGAAGCTCCATTCTAAACTTATCATCTACAGGTTTGTGTCATTCGATAACATATATTTAGGAAATACTGGAATACATAATCTGACAGAAACGGACATTTTTACAACCAGTATTAATCATCTACGCAAAGATTCTACCAATAATACGTAAAATACTTCTTACATGTTTTAAATCCCGTTGGGGCCAACTAATAATGTAGTCGGGGTTAGACTATTTTTCATGTTTAGTACGAAGAACATTATTACAATTGTGAAACTGATTTTTCTATCGTTCAATACGGTGGTTACATATTTTAAGTTTTAAAACCAACTTTATTTACACTTAGTTGTAAAATAGAAAAAAAACAAATCGAAATTAATATATTTTTGTTCTGGTATATTCTGGTCAAAAATCTTAAAGAACAATAAGTCTTAGATTTATTGTACGATATGATAGCTTACAAGGGAAGCGTCCTACAGTTGTAAACGATAGAGCAGCTACTAAAAACCTCTTCGATTATACTTTTTTGCCCAACATTAATACCGTGAAATGCGTTTACGTGTAGTTTGGAAACACCTACCCTACAAATATGAATATATTCTGGACCAGCGAAAGAATACTTTACAGGGCGTTCATAACTGTTAAAACTCATACATTCAAAACTACGGGATAATAAGAACATAGTGAAATTATAACTCACGTTATACATGCTATAGAACAAAGATTGATTATACAACAACATTTCATGATTCCAAATAGATCTCGATTAAGTATTTTTGTAAATTACAAAATTCCAATGCATTACTAAAAGTTTTGGATTATAGGGTAAGTAAACCAGATTAATATAAAAATTACATTGAAGTAAATCTGGCTATTGCTACGATTTTGTCACGTCATTGTTCGTGTAACATGCTTCGCTAAGGTCGCTTCACTGATTGATTTCAAGTTTTGTAGGTAATTTGTCACATGTATAAAATGTAAATTTTATGATTTTATTCAGTTATATTACAATTTAGTTTATTCTGTCTTTTTTCCAGTGTCTGTTTTGGTTATCCTTGATGTACAAACTTTGACTATAATAGAACTCAAAGTGTTACATGCATTAGTTATAGGAACCATTGTTGTTTATACATATACAAATATTTTTATAACTTAGTTTACTTTACCAGGTCTGTTTTTTCTAGATATATCGTCTAGAAAGACCAAGACTTATCATTTCCAGTTTTTTGAAAGGGTTTGCTATCACTTGTGAACTAGTCTGTTAAAATAAATGACTTATTAACATATAATATAAGCAATACATTTTGTAAAACATCCAACATATTTAATACATTTCTAAAAGATATGTGTTTTTGGATCCATTTAGCACTATCTCAGAACCGTATCGTGTATACTTATACAGACTAGACTATGTTAATGGTTGAAAAATTTGCATCTTCACAATAGGTTATATGTTATTGTAGGATGGCCATCTGGTAGTGACTCTCCGTTAAATATCCAGGAACAGGGTTAATGACTATTGTCCCCACTGTCTTTCCGTGAGAAATATTTTAAAAGTACCAATAATTGATCGATGGTTTTAGGCATCTCTTACTATAAGATGTGGTTTTCGTAAAAGATCTGTTAATATTTCTTAAAATAAGAATTAATGATTTTGTGTAACAGTAAATGGAACTATAATAAATTTAATATTTCAATTAGACAATACAAATAAAATAGAAAATTTAAATTTTAAAATATAATGTTAGAGGGGGAGATAAAAAAATTTATAAATTTAATGTGTAAATTTATTCTTCTATCATAAAACTCATTAATTTTGAAAGTTTAAAGAGAAGAAATAAATTTTTATTCTTGCCAACTTGAACATAATCATGTTCCGAGTTAGCGAAAAAGACAGGAGGTCTCGGAAGCGCGCCCCTCCCCAAACTCGGAGCAAATCATAAAAAAAAAACAATCACATGCCACTAGTGGGAAGAGACAAAAACGAGACAAGATTTCGAGTACAAGAAATATAATTAGTAGGTGGCAAACATTTCCATGCAAAATACAATTATGCGGCACCACGGTGCACCGCGTAAACTTAAAAACTAAATAACAACAATAAATATAATTCCAATAATGACAATAACATAATAAATAAATAATATAATAATAACACAATAAATAGAAATTTGGTCTATAAATAACATATATCAGGTACGGCGGTGGTAAATATTTTTTATGAACTGAGGGAAGGGAAAAGATTGTAGAATTTCTTAGGCCCACTAATTTTAAAAAGTAATTTGGTTTCAAGTTTGTAGCCGAAAATTAAAAAAAACAATATTTAAAGCCAATTTTCGAAGGAGGTGGGGGCTTAGTTGCCTCCACGAATCCGAATTAAAGATGAAATCCTCCCCTTCAGTTCAATGTAACTAAACTAAATAATACTGGCTAATATACTGGCCCTCCTCCAGATCTAACATCTGGCAGCGCTCCATACAAGCCTATCCTCTCAAGTGGTATTAGAAAAAAAACACATTTTTGATCCAACCATGTTCCAGATGAAATGAATAGGAGCACATACACTCCGGTTTGGATGCCGGTACAGAAGCGCTGGCAGGGCGAAGGGCATTCAATTTTTCAGTTGTTACCATTGGGCAGACTCGCCGCACCATTCCGTTGACGGCACTCACGGGGACCCTATAGAATCCCAACATAACCAGTAGATAATCAGAACAACTTTACTACAACCCGAGAAATAATAAAAACTTAATTATGTTTGCCACAAAGTATAAATAAAATATTTAAATTTAACAATTAAAAAAAATAACAATCTGTAACTAACAGTACCTTTTAAGTATCAGAAGACTATTTCCCAAAAATACCTCAAGACACCAAGTATTAAAAGATACACTACTTGGTGACAATATTAAATATTACAAACAAAACAAATTTTCAAATATATAAACATTTACTTATAGGCTAGAACAGCCATACTAAATTATTCAGCGTGATAACATTTACTTGTAACAATAATTCACTGGATTTTAAATCATTCTATTATAATAATTTACATTCTATTATTAAATATTAATTGTAAGGCAAGGCCTAATAATAAATATATAAATTTACAAATAATAACAAGAACATTATTTCCCAGATAACAATAATTAAATTATAATCCGTTCACGCTACTATAAAGCCAATAATTAAATAATAAAATTGAAATCATGAATGTTGCCACCCAATTTTGCACGCAACACAAAACACGAGGTAACATAAATTAGCAAAGTCTGTACCGTCTCGCTTACACTAAAAAAGACAAAGAGTGTACACGGAATAAATAATTTCCGTTCGCCGAACGGATCAGTTAGAAAGCACTAGAGCAAAAATAAAAAACTTAACTTGCATAGTAAATAAATTAACAAATTTTAGAACGTGCGATAGACAGGATAGAACACTTTGCGACACGAACACGTACACGAGGAACACAAGTTACAAAATAATATATATAAACTACTTATAACTAATCTACGATAATATATGTCTGGGTGGGAGAGAAAAACCGCCAACTAATTAAGTAAAGAGAGTGAAAAGGACAATTACCTGCCGAAAGTAGAAGAATTAGCCAGCCATGTGGAACGGGACGAGCAGAGAACAGACAGCAACGCAGTAGCTTCTCCGAACGTGTCTGACCGCTCCGAACAGTAGCCGGTGCCGGTGCCGGTGCCGGTGAACAGCTGGTCGGTAAACTAGTCAAGGTCAATCAGCTGACCTCAACCAAACAGTCCAACCAGGCAGAAAATCAATACTTGACGGAGTGACTCCCCCACCGACTGACAAGAGTGGCCGAGGTGGGAAAAAATTAATTAGACAAAAATAAATTGTCCAAACTGAGCCCCGGCTCAACCTCCCCCACTAAAAAGGGTGCAACCCCAAACAAAACCTCTCCCCCACTGAAAGAAGAACCAACAAGCTCTGGCACAGGAAACGGGAAGTCGAGAACCCTAACAGGAAACGAAGTCCTGAGCAGGAGGCAGACAAAACACGATCCTCCTGAAAATTTTGAGAGGCGCCTCTCTTGGAGAAAAGAAGAAAAGAGAAAGAGAGTAAAAACGACACTACAGAGAAAACCAGGGGTGATCAGTCCCCGGACACCCCCGCAGCCGCACCAGTATCCAGAGCATGACCAGAGGTATCACCACGGAAGTCCTTCAGATGAGAAACGTGGGCCTTCCGCCACAAACCTCCCCGATACGGGATCAACCAACTCAGCAGTAACTAGGGAGAGAAAACGAAGAATCCGGTGAGGACCTGTCCACCGATAGCAAAGTTTGGCTGCCCGTTTTATCCACGGCCGAACTGAACTGACCGGATGGGCCTTAAAAAAAGACAAGAACCCCCTACCTGGAAGGGGTTAGCAATACGTCCCTTATTGAATTTTCTCCTCACCCTTTCCCTAGACTGTAGGAGCTTAACCCTGACTGCTTCCCAAGTGTCACTCACATTGGGAGTACCAGGTACTGGTAGAAGACTATCCAGACTCCAGAGATTAGTCAAGGGATCAGAAGGGAGGACGACTAAACATGATGACCTGAAAAGGCGTGGAATCATGACTCTCGGGGAAGAGCAAGAATTGAAGGCTAACTGAAGCCAGCTCAGATTTTCGTCCCAGGTAGTTTGTTTCTCAGCGTGATAAGCGATGAGGGCGGCTCTGAGATTGCGGTTGAACCGCTCAGCATGAGAAGGCTGGGGGTAGTAAGGAGATGTCGTGACATGTTTGATTCCATGCCCAAAAGAGAAGCGATGAAACTCCCTCGACACGAATTGTGTGACGTTGTCTGAGACGAAGGTGGCGGGCACTTCAAAATTCTGTAGAAAGGCGGGACTTGAGTGCCTTGATGGTGAGCGACGCCGTGGCACTCCTAAGAGGAATCAACCAGCAAAACTTAGAGAAAGCATCCACAGCGACAAGCAGGGAGGTGTTCCCTGACTTGCTACGGGGAAAGGGCTCCACATAGTCAATGAACACTTTTTCAAGAGGCCGCTCCGCCACCTCGGAGGAAAGAAGTCCTAATTTGGTATTTTGTGCTGGTTTACTGACCGAGCAAAGATGACAAGCTCGTACTCTACCAGCAATGTCTCTGTCCATACTCTTCCAGATAAACTTATCTCTGATTTTAGCGATGGTCTTGTGGATCCCTAAATGACCGCCCACGGGAGAAACATGAAAAATAGGAAAAGACCATCGGTATGAGGGCACTCGGCAGAACAATCTTGGGACCACCTCCGCGTCGGGCACGACAGCAGAGGACACCCTTGGACAAGAAGTAAGGAGAGTGGGCTTCTCCCTCCTGGAGCTCACCAATGATGTTTGACAACTCGGGGTCTTGAAGTTGGTGAGAGCCAAAACTCTCAAAGGCAGCAGGGAAATCCAACATCACAGTCCCACACAAACGGTGCTTGAGAATCAACAGGATCGCTGGGTAGATGATACATTCTAGAAAGAGCATCGGCGACGACGTTTTGGGTGCCGCGAATGTGCTGCACCCTGAATTTTAAAGGCCGCAATTTTGACAACCCAGCGACCAATCTTCCCGAGTTGTCGAGGATGGGCCAATAGCCAGGAAAGAGCCTGATTGTCAGTTTCCAGCAGAAATTCGGAATGCTCTAGGAACCTCCGAAACTTATCCATGCCGAAAACGACCGCCAGACACTCCAGCTCATAAATAGAAGATTTCTTTTCCTGAAGGGTCAAAGTCCTAGATGAAAAAGGTATAGGTTGCCGAGCGCCGTCGAATTCTTGAGAAAGCACAGCTCCTACAGCACAGGATGAGGAGTCAGTCTGCAAGATGAAGGGCCTACTAAAGTCCGGTATTCGCAGCACAGGAGGTTGGATAATGGCCCTCCCCTAAGCAGTTGAAAAGCACGTTCTTGATCTTCACCCCAAACGAACTTTGCGTCTTTCCTTCTTAAAGCGTTCATAGGGGCGGCCACCTCGGCAAAGTCAGGAATAAACCTACGGTAGAAAATTAACCATGCCGATGAATCTGGCAACACCCTTGGCATCCTTCGGAGGAGGAAAATCCCGAATGCCTTGGGTCCTGGCAGGGTCTATAGATACACCCCTAGACGACACGAGGTGACCAAGAAACGATATTTCAGACTTGGCGTAAGACACCTTCTCCGGATTGACTGTAAGGCCAGCCCTACCAAACCTAACCAAGACCTCCTCAAGATGTTTAACGTGTGTTCCGTGAAAGACTCACTGTAGACCAGAAGGTCATCAAGATAATTAAAGACATACCTGAACTTCACATCGTGGAAGATGGAGTCAAGCAACCTAGTTAACGTTTGGGCCCCCACAGCTAGCCCCATCGGCACAGATCGGTACTGATACAAATTCCACGGAACACAGAAGGCCGTGAGAGGACGTGATTCCTTCTTCAACGGAATCTGATGATAGGCTTGGTTCAAATCAAATATAGTAAAAAATTTGGCCTTACCGAACCAATCAAAAGCAGAATGAGATCGGGGAGAGGCACTGAGTCTATTTCAATCTTGGCATTAAGTTTTCTTAGGTCGACCACCATACGATTTTTCCATTCGGCTTTGGAAACCAAGAACGCTGGACTGGCATACGATGAGTTTGAAGGCTCAATAACTCCTTGATCCAAGAGATCCTTGATGATACCACGCATAACCTCCATCTTTGGAGGAGCCAACTTGTATGGGTGGGAGCGTACTGGCTGGAGTGTCAGTCAGACGAATTTTCATATTCAATAAGATGGGTAGAACCGAGCTTGGGTGTGAGGACCTCCGGAAATCTTGAGCAAAGCTCACGGAGAACCCCAGCTTGCTCCTCATCCAAGTGACCGAACGGGTCCCCAGGGGCAGAACCTTCCTCACACTCCACCTCACCAACCTGCGGTGTCGATTTGAATTTATCAGAAAAGGGGACTGACACTCGCCGATTGAATTTGAAATAAGACTGGCCCGCCTGAAGATCCAGCACCAAACCAGTCTTTTGAATAAAATCCGCCCCCAAAATACAGTCCATGCTCAGGTCCTGGGCCACAAGGAAGCCTCCACACCCATGAAAAAAAAACATTCAACCTTAAACTTGATTGAAGCCTTCCTCGAAATTGGAAGAGGGGAATTAGAAGCAGCCCAGCAAGTTAAAGAAGACTCCTCGGTGTGCTTCACCAAACCTAACCTTGAAATGGCTTCAAAAAGAAGACGGGAAGAGATGAGGCTACAGGCTGACCCGGAATCAACTAGGGCCTTATGCACTGAGTCTCCCACTAAGATATTGATATAAGGGCACACCGAAGATGCTGTCCTAAGCCGTAGGTTTCCCTTTTCTGCTAGGCTCGTAGTGTCCAAAACTATTAATCACATTTTTTTGCAAAGGTACTATTTTTTGAAATTTTTTCTTAGACCTAGGGGGAACTTCAGATAAAACCCCCCTTTGATCTAGTTTTTTGGACCATTGCGATATCTCCTAGGACACTCCCGACGAGTATGACCTCGTTCACCACAGGCAGGCATAGCAGATGGGTAGACGAAGCCCACCTGAGTGGTGTGGCCCATCCACGGGATTCTGTACGGCCGTGACAGCCCTGGAGGGCTGGATGGAACGATGATTGTTCCTCTCCGCCCTCTGCCGGTCAGCAAACTGCACGCTGCGCGAAGCAATGCACAGACGGTCCAGTTCAGAAAAGGTGGAAGGGCGACCAGCAAAAACTAGACGGGACCTCTCTTCAGGATTGAGACCCTCAAGGATGGTGGTGACCACAGTACTTTCGGGGATGTTGAGCCTTAACACACCCTATCAGTGTCCCCTCACCTCGGCCACAAAGTTTGCCAAACTCTCTCCGTTGCCCTGAGGCCTAAAGAATTTTCTCCACACGGAGACGTTCCCTCAACTGACCAGGAACAAAGAAATCCAATGCCTCCCTATGAAAATCATCCAGGTTACCACCCCTCTGGAGAACTCGAACCAGACAGTCACCCAAAGGTGGCCTACAAAACGGAGAGATGACATGCAGGAAGCTCGCTCCCTGAAGACCAGGCAAGTCATGCAGTCGCAGGATCTCAGAAAGAAAACCGCAGCAAGGCTTTCAGTATCTAGACCATCCACCGTTGGTAGTCGCTGCAGCAACGGGGTAAGTGGGTTCGGAAGCTTGTGATACTGAACAAAGGATCCCGTCACCACAGTCCCCAGTCCTCCAGATCCAGCAGGCATTTGGGTCACAGGCCCCCGGGCCCCCGTCCACACACCAGACACCCCCCGACGCCCACGCCCACATCAAAATCAGCAACAACTGACCCAGTGATCCGGCATTCACCCTTAACAGCCGCAGCAGAGTCAATCGCAGACAAAGTTTTTTCAGGAGCCTTTGCCCCCTCGTCCCTCTCGAGTACAGTCAGCAGGCCGTCAACCAAGGTGACGCGTTCCTCCAAACCACCCCTTATCACCAGAACTGGTAAGCTTGGCTCTAAGTAGCGACAGCCTCATATGTAGATGGGTAAGCCGGGACAAATACCTAGCCCTCTCTCGGCCAGTAGGCGGCGACTCCAACCAGTCCTCCTGACTATTCTCAAACGTCTCCAACTTAGCCTCCAAAATAGGCCTCTGCTTCTGGAACGTCAAATCTCTAGGCCAGGTCGTGTCCAGTTCCATATTATCACGCAGTTGCTTCCGCATGGACTCGCAGTCGGAACCCGGAGTAAGCCCACGAGCCAACAACTCAAAATGGAGATCCTCCTTCAACAAGTATTCAGGCACCAGAGAGACAGGCATGATAAATAAATAAATGACACAGACTAACAAGTAACACACACTGACTCGAAGTCAACGACTAACAAAGCAAACAACTAAGGCGACAAGTAAATAACGCAGTGAAACAACACTCTCAGCAGGGTCCCCAGAATTCCTGCCGTCCACGAAACACGGCAGCGAATCCAAAATACCACAACAAAACACTACGCCGTACCAGAACAAAACCAGAAAAAAAACAACGATGACAATGTATAACAAAAACACACAAGTAACAATAATCAGAAAATAAATAAACAAGTTCACACACTTCCTGTCGATCGGCGAAAAAAATAGCACAGCGAGACGGCACAGGCGCAGGAAGTCAACTAACAACTTCAACTCGTGCCTCTCACCACCAGTGGCAAAAACAAAAACCCCGGGCCCGCAGAGGGTAAAAACACGTAACCACGCTCTGCTACCATTTTGTTCCGAGTTAGCGAAAAAGACAGGAGGTCTCGAAAGCGCGCCCCTCCCAAACTCGGAGCAAATCATAAAAAAAACAATCACATGCCACTAGTGGGAAGAGACAAAAACGAGACAAGATTTCGAGTACAAGAAATATAATTAGTAGGTGGCAAAAATTTCCATGCAAAATACAATTATGCAGCAACACGGTGCACCGCGTAACTTAAAAACTAAATAACAACAATAAATATAATTCCAATAATGACAATAACATAATAAATAAATAATATAATAATAACACAATAAATAGAAATTTGGTCTATAAATAACATATATCAGGTACGGCGGTGGTAATATAAAATTTTTAACAGGTAAAAACTGAGGGGAGGGAAAAGATTGTAGAATTTCTAGGCCCACTAATTTTAAAAAGTAATTTGGTTTCAAGTTTGTAGCCGAAAATTAAAAAAAAAAAATATTAAAAGCCAATTTTCGAAGGAGGCGGGGGCTTTTTGCCTCCACGAAATCCGAATTAAAGATGAAATCCTCCCCTTCAGTTCATGTAACTAAACTAAATAATACTGGCTAATATACGGGCCCTCCTCCAGATCTAACATCTGGCAGCGCTCCATACAAGCCTATCCTCTCAAGTGGTATAAGAAAAAATCACATTTTTGATCCAACCTTGTTCCAGATGAAATGAATAGGAGCACATACACTCCGGTTGGATGCCGGTACAGAAGCGCTGGCAGGGCGAGGGCATTCAATTTTTCAGTTGTTACCATTGGGCAGACTCGCCGCACCATTCCGTTGACGGCACTCACGGGGACCCTATAGAATCCCAACATAACCAGTAGATAATCAGAACAACTTTACTACAACCCGAGAAATAATAAAAACTTAATTATGTTTGCCACAAAGTATAATAAAATATTTAAATTTAACAATTAAAAAAAATAACAATCTGTAACTAACAGTACCTTTTAAGTATCAGAAGACTATTTCCCAAAAATACCTCAAGACACCAAGTATTAAAAGATACACTACTTGGTGACAATATTAAATATTACAAACAAAACAAATTTTCAAATATATAAACATTTACTTATAGGCTAGAACAGCCATACTAAATTATTCAGCGTGATAACATTTACTTGTAACAATAATTCACTGGATTTTAATCATTCTATTATAATAATTTACATTCTATTATTAAATATTAATTGTAAGGCAGGCCTAATAATAAATATATAATTTACAAATAATAACAGAACATTATTTCCCAGATAACAATAATTAAATTATAATCCGTTCACGCTACTATAAAGCCAATAATTAAATAATAAAATTGAAATCATGAATGTTGCCACCCAATTTTGCACGCAACACAAAACAACACGAGGTAACATAAATTAGCAAAGTCTGTACCGTCTCGCTTACACTAAAAAAGACAAAGAGTGTACACGGAATAAATAATTTCCGTTCGCCGAACGGATCAGTTAGAAAGCACTAGAGCAAAAATAAAAAACTTAACTTGCATAGTAAATAAATTAACAAATATTTAGAACGTGCGATAGACAGGATAGAACACTTTGCGACACGAACACGTACACGAGGAACACAAGTTACAAAATAATATATATAAACTACTTATAACTAATCTACGATAATATATGTCTGGGTGGGAGAGAAAAACCGCCAACTAATTAAGTAAAGAGAGTGAAAAGGACAATTACCTGCCGAAAGTAGAAGAATTAGCCAGCCATGTGGAACGGGACGAGCAGAGAACAGACAGCAACGCAGTAGCTTCTCCGAACGTGTCTGACCGCTCCGAACAGTAGCCGGTGCCGGTGCCGGTGCCGGTGAACAGCTGGTCGGTAAACTAGTCAAGGTCAACCAGCTGACCTCAACCAAACAGTCCAACCAGGCAGAAAATCAATACTTGACGGAGTGACTCCCCCACCGACTGACAAGAGTGGCCGAGGTGGGAAAAATAATAGACAAAAATAAATTGTCCAAACTGAGCCCCGGCTCGATCATAAAAGTACGTCAAATGTAATTACTCAAACATTGATTATCAATATTTAATTATGCCTAGAGAACCACTATTCAAAAGAGGTTTGTAATATTATTATTTATTTATAAATAATGCTACATTCTACAGTCAGGATTCAGTTGACTAACTATTCAAATATTAAATAACTGTGTATCATACCTTAGCGGAATGGCGACACAGAAGAAGGTTTTTAGTTTCATATGATAATAGTAACTATAACCAATCAATGATGATTACGTATGAAATACTTAATTTTGTACAAAACGTTACTAAACAGTTTTCTTTGTTGATAGGATATAGAACGTAGTTATTTTTTAACGCAAATAGGATATTTTCGGGCCTAACAGTTTTTTTTTATCCAGATTTTCTCTTATACTATTGGAGATAGAGTAGTGGGACCGGATCAATGAACACCATAAGAATTTCAGTTTGATTCTATTTCAGTAAGGAAACTGAATTTCAGGTCTTGACAAAGTATAACCCACCAATGTATATATGAACCTTTTTCATTATTTTTATGCTATGAATAAAGTTGTGCAATATAGAAGTTTCCTCCTAAAACACCCTAAATAGGTTTGTTTGATCATTTCAATATTTATTTCCATCATTTTATCTAATTTTCAGATTAACAAATGAAGATTGACTTATTGTTATAATGGAATGAAATTAAGCTTGTTTAGTAAAAATAATTTACTTTTTTATATATAAAAAGTAAACACCGATTATTGTAAAGTAATATTGTGTATATATATTTATAAGGAAAACCTAGACGCATAAATTAAACCTAAATTAATAGTTTTATTGTCATAACAATACACAGTGACAGACATAGGCTTAGCGATACAGGAGAGCGAAAGAACTCTTGTAATCTGTTTCACAAAAAGTTTTAAGTGGCTTCTGTATTATTAAACACTTTTTAAAGTGAATGAATTTTTATATACAGTTAGACAAGCACTTTCTCGGGATAAGCTTATCTACGGTATTATTATCTCGAGTGTTTGTTTAACGATAAAATGTCGCGGAACCACTTATCATCGCTGGTTTTAGCGACATCAGTCAGAAGTAATCATCACGAGATTATCGAGTACCTCTTAAGTATAGATTGCATAGCCTGTGTAAAGGCGGTGTAGTTGATAATACGGTCAAATTTACAGTAATGGTCAAAAGTATTGAAACTGTTTATACATCCTTTACTCGTAAACTTAGAATTATTAGACTGTACACTGACATAGGGTGAAAAATTCATATTTATTTTTTACGCATTCGGTAGCTCTTCACCACCACAGTTGAAGGACGCTTAAGGAGTCTATAGTAAAACTTAAATACAAGCATACTTTGATGTATATGAAAGATATTATGAGTTGTATCATATAATTTTTATTCCTACACAATTTATTTGTATAGTTATGTAAATTTATTCTGTACACACTCAGAATGGTTTCCTATATCTTAGTACTCAATATTATATTATCATTTTTTTAATAAGGAAATTAATCTTGAGTTTATCCTGAATAAAAATAAATCACCTATATCCCTATTCATGTATAATATAAACATTCAGGTAGTAAAATTTGTCTATATAATTTAAGTATTAACAAAAAGTATGTTTTGGGATAAAATTACACATTTAATGAAAAACGGTAATAATACGAACTCATTTATGTTAAAAAATCCAATGTAATATTACTTTACATTTTAAACAGCATTTTAGGTTTATATGACCTATTTCCTCATGGAAGAAAACAGATAATACCAACGCTACAATATTATACATACGTAAAGTGTCATCGTAACTTTCCTAAAAATTACGATTATAATTTAACTCACTAAAATATATATAATATATATATATATATATATATATATATATATATATATATATATATTATATATATATATAGTAGATATATACATATATATATATATATGTGTGTATATATATGTATATCTATATATATATATATATATATATATATATATTTTTTTTTTTTTTTTTTTGTGTATGTGTGTTGTGAGTGTTGCATATTTGTATAATTAATAAATTATAATTTGAATATAAAATACACAAATTAAATTTCTTTACGATTACCATAAAGGGAACAACGATGTTCTTGTATAGTCCAACAGTTTATTCTGTATTTTTAAAATACGAATTTACAAAACTTGCAGTATCTTTGTTGAACAGTACACGAATAACACTCAACGCATACTAAATCTGAGTCGTAATGTTGACCGAGGTGTCAAGTTACCTGTCGCTAACAAGGTGTAATACTACATCATGTACAGTTGTGCTGCACAACTCATTTTAGCCCTTCTATTCTGCAAACTATTGGTATATAACTGATTCTAAACTTTTTACACATTTTATGTATTAAAGAAATGTATTACTTAGATTATTATTTCATTACTTGTTAAGCTGTTACATGATACATAACAGTAAGTTATAAATTTTGGATGATTTAAAAAAAGGAAAAAGTGTCTTTTATGACTTGAAAACAGTGTTGTTATAAAAGAAGTTGAGAAATAATAGGAAAATAACAGTCGTGTTGTCAAAAGCAGGATTAAAATATTCTTCACTTCCTACCTTAAATGTGAGATAAAATTGTAATGACCAAAGTGGACTGTAGAAGAAGACAATACTTTAGTATGTTAATGAGTTTTATAAAATGTACAAAAAATGTATCATATAAACATCATAAATAGCTTTATGTTTACGTGTAATTTATATCAGAATATATGAAATGCATACAAATTATAATTAATAACTTAAAAGAAAACCTGACTTAAACACAAAAGTTACAGTATTAAAAATTACTATATTTTTGTCAGCAAAGACTTTGAGATGCTGTTTGGTAAAGAAAAATTACAAATAAAACATGTATATGGAAAAGTCATTATTACAATATTTAAAATATTCCTAATATTAGATATTTCAATAGTTTTATTTAAAATATTGACAGGGATACATATAAGAAATAAAACTATTGTCTTAGATGTTGATTATGATTTTCGGTCAATGTGAATCTCTTTCTTATAATGAGCTATGCATTTCTGTGACATGTTCATACGTTTGATCATACTCTTACAACCATACCTCGAATTATAGTAATCAATAATGAAAACAAACCCAAAAGAAATTTGTGTAACTATATGTGATAACAGAATTTAGAAGAAAACTACTACAGAAAATAAACATATAGTAATGTATTAAGTTATAGAACAAAATAGGTTGTATACGTTATGGATCGTTTAAATACATATATAAAGATTTTGATAGTTATTAGTCTGTAAATTATAGAAAAAAAGAGAAATAAATAAGAAAGTTTGCGACCAAATTATTAAATTAGGTTATTAAAAATAAATATCATATTAAACCAGCTCGTAAGTTTTCTAGTCAAAAAGTTACAAGAAAAAAACAAAACGAAAAAGTTTGCTGATTTTTATGTTATTATGATTAAATTCTTAGCTTTGTACTGGAGGTAATCCTTACGTCAGTACTGGAGGTAAATATTCTCTTTAACTCTTTATTTCCGCTAACACCTTACATATTATCCTTTGTATTCTAATTATATTTCATGTACTCATATCAGGATATAAATGACTAAACTTTGATTTTCAACGAAAATGTACATTGTTTATTGTTGGCATAGCACAAAAAGTATTTAAAGAATCCTATTGAAAGTTTCAGGAATTTTAAAAACTTTAAATTAACTTAGAAATGTATTTTTCGTTAGTATATTTTGTTCAGTAAATCTTTGATCAATAACTATGTCATTAAAGAGTTCTAATACAACTGTTTCAAATATAAGGCTATTGCTTTTAATTATTTATTAAAGTACTATTTGTTATTTTATAACAACAGTATTCAGAGATAAAAATCATAGATACACAAATTGTTCCAGATATAAAATCAACTTAAAATATTACTTTTTTGTTCCTGCAAGGTCCTGTAAACAAAAGATCCTGAGGAACAACGCATTCTGAGTGCTGCTAACCCCGAAGCGGAATTCAGCGTGTTTGTACGCCTACACCAATACCCTCCCTAGGCCTTGGCTGTACACTGAACATTAACTTGTTATCTGTTGTAGCTGTCTTTAGTAAATAACTCAAAAATTCTTAAGCATACCAGCCTGTACACAGTAATGCTTTAACCCTGAAAATTAACTAATATAACCCATATAACTCAATAAGAAAATTAATCAAAACTAATTGTTTTATTGTAATAATAAAATTTTTTATTACAAATTTTGAAACAATTAGACATATATTTTCATACATTACAAATAAGTTTTTTTAATGAATTTTACTGTTTAAACTTGGCTTTTCCAATAATGTTATTTGGATATTTGTTTATAATGGTTCAACCAAAACTAGAAAAACTTTTAATAATATATTGAAATAATGAATTAATAATGAAATAGTGTTTATGAAAATCACAAAAACAGAACTTCTTATAAGTATTTTTATAATTACATTAATTTTATTTATTCTGATAAAACTATCCAATGGTAGTTACTGTTCATAACACTAATTATTAAATTTAAACAAATTATTTGATATTATTTTTTAGTATTTATTTAGTAGAATTTACTTGTTAATTGTTTATTGGTTTTTTTGTATGCTTTATATATTATACTTTATGCATCATGGGAACAAAAACAGATACCACACATTATATCAATAATATATAAGTGCAAATTATATTTTATGGTTTGCAAGGAATTATTATTACTGGTTTCCTATTATAAACGAGTCCTTTTAATGTATGTTATTTTAGTGGTCAAGCTTTTATAACTCGAAGCAATATGCTCAATAATAATAACCTGAAGGTATGATCAAGCAGCTGTGATCAACTGACAGCGTGAAAGCGCTCTGAGCCTGAGATTGGTTAGTCATGTTTCAGATAATACACGGACTTACTTCGGGAACTTCCGAAATAATAGACCTCCGGTGAAACTCTGATCTAGTGTAAAAATAATAGACCCGGGAGACGTACCATGATAGTATTTAATTGTAAAGATAACTTAAGGTTTAGTCTTCAAAATCATTTTAAATACTATTTTAATACATATTTCAGGAATTATCTACCTGTTTTCCTGCGTTCCTGGTCAGTTGCAATATTTCTTCACCTGCACTATCTCTATGAGTTGAAAACACAAAAACTTTATCGTATAACCGTAGTACACATTTTCTAAAAGTAAACTACAAGTGTGAAGTTTGTGGTTAAAGCTAGTCAGACCGAAAATGATGCAGCTACAAGGTTAAGAACATTTTCTAAAAGTAGACACAATTATAGGTAAAAGTTACATTTAGATAAAATAGATATTATATATGCTACATTTTAATACTTCACATGTTTTCGTCACAATTAGGACAGGAATGTGGACCCCTTAAATAAAATTAACTGCGTAAATATAGCGCTATACACCTTCTAGTTAGGTAGACTTTAACCTCAATTACCGTGAATGTATTTTTGTAAAAATAGTAATCAAAATGGCTTAAAACCGGGTATGGAGCCATAAAAGTGGAACGCTACACTTTAACGGTATTCAAAACAACGAAAATGGACATATTATTCAATTATAAATCAATATTTATTTATATATATTGTAAAAAAGTTGCATTTTCAGTAAAATGATAGATACATATATCTCTAATTAAAGGAAACGGACCTCTAAATCTGGCAACTTTTGACATTAAGATATTAGTAACTTGTAAATTCATATTTTTAACATTAGGGGTAATGATATTTAGTTTGGCATTTGGAAGTCTAACTTGAATGTAATTTACTTTTTTGACTGTACATACCTGATTTTTATATAAATGTTTAAGTTTATAGTTCCATAATAACAGTGGTAATCCCAAAGTAAAATTTTATGGTTATATTTCAGTTTATTTATCCACATAATGATTGAAATTTATAAAATGATTAATGTGTCATAAATAATTTTTACGCAATATAAAAATAGTTTTCTGTTTATTTCTATATTAATTAAATATTCAAAAATGATTTTTTAATAAATTTATAATCCGTTCACTGGAATTTACCTAACGAAGAGTTTAAAATTCATATTTATCTCATTAAACGACGCATGACATGGAAACACAGGTTTTTTAATGTTTATTACACTGCTTTATTTTATAAATACTGGAAACTGCAAAGTATTTATTTTATGGTGGGACTAAATTATTCATAAAGGTCCATATGATAAAGAAAATGGATTTGAAATGTTGATCATACACTGTTATTCTTTTGTTCTTTTTACGTATAAAAACTTAATTTAGTGTGAAAATGTCTGTAAAAGTGTCTTATTTTGGAATTTAACATTTAATAACACTTAAGACGTGTAGCACTAGGATTTTGGAAAACCGATCTTTTTTCATGAAAAATTATCTTTTACGGAGTAGTTTAAAAATTATTATAGGTAACTTTTTGGAAACATTCAATGTATAGTCCTTACTATTGTATTACACACATGTCACTCATTAAGAATAAGGCAAATGTTTGAATTATTGGATGTGTGTCTTTTCTATAAATCGTTTTTTACTATCTACTATTTTTGCAAGACATTTCCAAACTTCAAAGTCACTGTGCAATTAACGTACCGATGCGATACTACTGTTTTACAGTTTAGGCCCGTCACAGTTGACGGACAAGGTAAATCCTACGTAAGCTTACCAGTGCAGAAGGCTTACCGATACAGAAGCTGATTACTCATCGACCTTTCGAGTTTACTTTCTCATCAACTAGTGGCGGACAGGATCTGGATGCAAACTTATTTTAATTTATTGGAAAACTGTCCGTTATTATGATAGGAGCCAATATAATTCGCCATTAATTCCAGTAAATTAAGAAGCTAATGCTTACATTTTTAATATAATACAAATGTGCCAGTTACCTAAAATTTTAGCTAATAACGATTAGAATACACTCTATCACTGAGAAGTATGAACCAACAGTATAATTGAGATTGATTTATGAAAATGTAGTATTTTTCAAGAATCATTTATGAAACAGTTAAATTTTACATTTCCACAATTCTTTTATCTGAGCAGTCAAAATTTTATATATTAATTTTTTTCTCAGTAAACCAAGAAGAATTCTCTATAGGACAATTTATAAGGGGATGTGATTAAATGTGAACTACAATAGTATTAGTTATATCTTAGGAACTGATGGTATGTGCACATCACTACAGTTATACTTTAAATACAAAATTCTGTGTCTCTGATTAAAAACTAAACCGATTTAAAAAAAAAACATGTACCCTTTTTAATACAAATTTCGAGGTACAATATTACGTAAACAATAATTCTTAAACTCTTATTTAGTGTCTATTAGAACAATTAAGCTGTTAAACGTAATTTTATTGTATACTTGGGTATAGAACTTTTACTTTATAGGAAAAATATTACTAGGACATTTAAATATTTAAAGTAACACGCTTTAAAATGCAAAATTAAGGAATACATTGGACAATTTAAAAAAAGAAAGGAACCGAATTCACTATAACTTATACACAGTAATAAAGGTCATGAGAAACAATTCTCGATTTTTTTCATGAAAAAGGCTAGTTACTTTAGAACATAAAATAAATAAATTAACGTTATAGAACGGAGATACACAAAACAGTGTAAAACCCTTGAAGAATTTATTTGTAGTGTAAATATTATAACTATTGCCATGCTTGTTATAAATTTGTGTGTTGAGTATTTATCTTACTTTGATATATGTTTGTTATTATATTTATAGTTTTATTTGTCGAACAACGTGCATGGGCTTTGTCGTTTTGTTTCTATTAATTCTATTGTATAGTATATTTATTCTAATTTTACGCTGGTGTTGTAATATCATTCTTTGACATGTTTAAAAATTGTTACTATTTGGCAGTTTTGCTCTCTTTTTTCGCTTTAACTGTTATTGTTTTGCAGAATATTTCAATATTGCTTTTCTACTAAAACTCTTTGCCATTGTTTGATAAAAGGTGGTTTGCTTCATAGTTTGAAACGCCTTTGTGTTTTTTATTAGTTATTTGTATGTTTTTTTTTAAATAATTTATCTTATGAGCCGTGTTGTATACTTATATACAATATAATGTTTATTATATTATTTGCTCACTTTATTTTAGTTAATGGTTAACTGGTATTTGTAGTTGTTATATTTAAATGTATTTCCTTATTGCGGTTTCTCTGTAAAATGATGCTAAATTCCTGCTTACATTTTATAAAACTTCAGTATGCCGTTTGCGCATTATTCTTTATAATAAAATTATGTTTACAGCAAATAAATAATAACATACATATAAAGTGCTGGATCTTAGTCCTAGAATAAAATTTGTTTAAGTAGTCACATTCAGAGGATGGGGTAGAGTGCATGACAAGAAAATAAGTCTGCTTGATGTTGTAAAAAACGAGAAGTGAGTGTTTGTGAATATCAAGTGATACCACTCCATTGATGAATCTTGCAACCATTCAGGTCCATTCTACCAGAGGGAATATACCCCCAGGTAGGAGGGAGGATTCCACGAGAAGCGCAGTCAGCAGGGTTTTACGGACCACAATATAACTTTAACACTACGCTGGGATGAGTTCTGAGATTGCGTTACGCGGTTCGGCACAAACGTATTGAGGCGATAGGGGCAGTGTGTAACCAAGAAAGGGTTACAGTGGAATCACACCACGGGGACTTCACACCAGGTTATCTGAGATGAGCAGCGCACGGTTTCAGTTCTTAGGAACGTAACTCGCATAAAAAATTCTACACTTTTTTTGTATACTTCTATTCGCACTTTTCTTTCACTGAGTGTTCACAGCAAGTAAAATGGGGCCGTGTAGTAACTTTCGGACTTGTGGGAGAAATTATATAGGTTATAGTTTCTAGGAACCTTCTGTAGAAGATAGGGAGAGTTCGAAGTCTCCTGGCTTCAGAAATTAGTAGATTTGGGCATGAAGCTCTAGTGCTTCTTCGAAACTGTTAGCACTAGTGATGATGTCAGTAACATAAGTATTATGCATGAAGATATTGTACGCAAGAGGGGAAACCTGCACCTTTATCCTACGCTAATTGCATGAAAGTTTTTAAGGGAAGGTGTGGAGAGTTGTTCACACCATTATCATTGTATAGATCTGGTAGAAAGAGAATGGTTGAGAGGGATCAGAACGCCTAAATATGAGCTAGAAACGTTGATTATCATTGTACATATTTATGGCGCGAAGGTATGTGACTGAATAGTACGTCACATGAGAAGAATACATTGTGGATACGAAACTGGATAACAATATCGCACATTTCATTTTGAAATCTGAATACTATCATCACAACATCATTCAGGGGCCAGATTTGGTCCTAGGACTGGCATTAAAACCATGCGGAGTGTCCTAACTATTTTGCAGTAAGTAGCTATAACATCACTGAGAATCTACACAGTGAGTGGATACGGTGGAGAGAAGAGTGAATATGGATTTCATTGTTTTAGAGTAGAGAGAAATATACTAGAATAGGTAGCTTCCCATTGTGCATAAAGTGAGCGGGATTCATAAATATGTACTTTAGATATAAACGGAGAACTTGCGGGATATCAAGGGCGAGAAAGTAGTGTTAAGGAGTGAGTAGCTGAGCGTAGACGGGACCTCCTAGAAGTGTAAGAAGGGAGCAGAAATATTATGGTGTCAACCAGTATTATATAGGAGGTTTACCTGCCACTATATGCATGGGGAGACTTATACTTATTTACATTAAAACACATAAACCATTATTTAAAACATTTATTTTTGTGAGGCTTTTATCGAGAAGCAAGGCTATTTTTGTCAGACACATCACAAAAGTGTGATCATTATAACAGACTTTGTTATTCCTACCTTACTATCGAAATGCCTCACCAAAATAAATGTTTTGAATATTGGTTTATGTGTTTTGATGTAAATAAGTTAACAAGTAACTAACAGAAGCTCCAACTTCAACATTTCAAAATGGGGAAATTTTATTTTGGTACATCAACACAGTGATTTTTTCCAAAACACGGAGAAGGTCAGTATTCGACGTCAAAGACCTTCTGGACCAATAATCCTTTTGTTTGGACAAAAGGCTCCGTACAAAGGTAAAGTGAGAATACAGTTTATAATTGTCTAAAAGTTCTTGGGGTTCAAACAATGATGAAAATAAGGACACGAAACAATAGTGAAGAAAAGGACGGAAAACGTGATTTTTTTACGATGGAGCTTTACTCAATAATATATTATGTTTGTTAACAACAATATTATATGTTATAAACTGTTTGTACATTGCTGTAAAATAAAGATGTTGTACTTGTCTAACTGGAATATTATTTTTTAAATATATTCCTTTGGTCTTATACAATACGGTAAATGTAATATATATGGTAGTAATTTTATGCTACACACCTACATTTAACTTGTTAAAAAACATAATGATAAACAGAATTATGTGTAAAAGGGTAAAACCTGTTTATTAAACTATATAAAAATATTTATTGTACATCAATATTTCGTGATGTCCAGGAATGTTTGACATTTACAATACGAGCATGTAATGACGCTCAGTTTAACAGTGAGATGATTGAAGAGCACTCGAATTCAAAAAAACAATAAAGGATCGTTAGGGAAAGTCAAATTGTTCATCCACTGTTGGACAATTGGAATGGGGGCTGAGCTTTAGCAAAGCTTGTCAATCGTGGTCCTGTAAAAATTCATTTCTGTCTAGCAGCAAATCTGTTTGTGCGTCCTATACCTCAATAATTAAACGATAACTAGCCAAAGTTATAATCTTGATAAGCTGATAAAAGAAATAAAGTAATCACGTGAGCAAGCTCTAAAGGATATTTCATATGATATAGTTAATCCTACATTCCTAAATATATAGTAAAATTTTCACCTAATAGATTATTCTATAGAATATTGATTATTCAATAGACATTTAGATCACTCCCTAAATGTTATTATCTCAATTTATGTTACAATTGGTTTTGTAGTTTTGTATTAAAATGGTTCTATATTATACAGCATTTACAATATAACCTAAGGGCAAGATTTATGTTGCTTAATCGGGTACGAAACCCATTATTCTATCGATTGGGATATTTGTACTTTCAACGTGTATACTAAAACCAATTACATTGTAGGCTAAATTAAGTCTATTTCACTTGCTACCGCATTAAAAATAGCTCTTCTCTGCTTCGCTCTTTAAAAGTCTTCCTCCACACATATTCTTTCCTTTATCAATAGATTTAAAATATATTAAACACAGTGAGTAGTTCTTCTTACATAAAACGGAAGTTTACATTGTTATTGATTAACAAGACTAAGGTTATTAAAATTTAAGTTACATTTACCTAATGCTCGGTCTCCATCCTAATTAGTATCCTGATCTAAAGGTAAGCCAATACTCGTTATGTCGTCTGGTAAGAAACAATATCTTTCCCATCTACATATAGCTGCTCGAGATATCGTACAGGGGCACTAACTTATGAGGCCTGCAAGGTCAACACTGCTGTTACCACTGTCTGAGTATATGAGTCTGTGTTTGTTTATCGATAAGTTAAAACTTGTTTAGGGTGGCTCCTACTAGATGGGCGAGACTAAATAACATCTTCCTTTCCTATTCAAATTGATTTATAAATGTATTGCAATCATATAATATATAGTTGAATTTCAGAAGATTAAACGGTTTGCTTAGATGACGCACAGTGGTAAGCGGTAGATAACAAATTTTTGCACTAAGATGGTTTGAAAATATGAGTAATAAGACTGGAAAATGTGAAGTACATGTTATAAAGCAAAATAATCAAAACTTCACTTAATGCGAGACATGTAGGATAAGATAAGGTGTGAGCGGCTGTCTGACAAAGTGCTCCTCGTTCTGTTCGTGCTATAAAGGGTTAATTGAGGCTCTAATGATGTAACCATTGCTACAGGCAGGTTTCTAAAAGGTACATTGGTTTCACTCTTATTATTTTGCTGGACTTTGCTTCAAAATACAATGCTATAAAACATGTTATTGATCTTATATATCTTATTGATGTTATAAATCTCCGAATTTATAAAAATTATTACGTTATTCCAATTAAAAAAAAATTGATTTAAACCTTGCTACTTAAGTCACTAACACAAATACTTTATATCGTAGTAAATTTATTTTTACCAACTAAGTGGATTACTTTTATCGAAGTATTTAAGATTAAAAGTGGTACAACAAAATAAATATTTGCTACGGTACCAATACATTTTAGTTACAATAATATAAATTTAATAAAACGGCTAGTAATTCCAGGCAAATATCTATATTAGTTTCATTGTAAACTACTCGATGAATATTTTTTTATTATTCTTCTTTTCACCGTGTTCCAGTAAAAAAGTAACGATCCGAGAAACAAATTATTTTTAGAATTATGGTTTTTCTTCCTCACCCTAAAACAATGGTTGATGACCAAACACATTAAGGTAAACATTTAATACAAAAACATTAAATATTTATTGAGTCTTTTATTCGAGTATATAACACAAAATGACGTAGCTCTTAGCCCCCCAATACTGCAATTAACCACAACAATAATTTGAAACAATACGCCATAGGTCACCATGTGATTACTCAAACCACGTGTAAATTTTCATTCGCTTCACATAGAGGCAACAAAGGTACAGTCAATTCATGTGGTGGTAAATTTTAGACCACAAATTAGTTATAATTTGGCAGGACTCACAAAGCTAAAACCTAACAATTGTAAATTAACCGCATTTCACTTGCTTTGTATTGCGTATTATTACCTTTCTCTTGCCAATGAGTAGAACTATTTTTCCGACAATCACAATCTTTTCTATTGGATGTTAAACACCAAGTTAGAATTTTTTATCGAAAAATATTTAGTACTGTGTTTGTATATTTTTGAATTTATATAACGCATGTATACTTATTACATAAGACTTTAGAGTTTACTTACGAGAAGTAGGAGTTTTATTGTATTTAAATTGAATTTTAGTTTTATGTGAGGGAAATTTCACTCATGATTATTTTATTAAATTATAAAATATTAAATATTTATAAATATTAAAGCAGATTTTTCGAAGGCTAAATACTGAATAAACCAGCTCTCATAGCATTTTTAAACTATATTTATTATTTAAATCATGGGCGAAATCACCGGATACCTAGTTGCTTATTTAAAGACTGATGTGACTGGAACATCCAACTACAAAATAATTAAAATCGTTAAAGGTAATATCTATGTGATATAATCATAGTACTCTTGAGAGACAGTTGAGAGACAGACATTCAAGTCCTGGCGGAGCAAATGCTTTTTTTTATTCAATCTTTATTAACATTAAATTGAGATATTACCACTGATACAAATTTTGAGATAAATGTTAAAAGGGCGGAAGTCTACCAGTTTTAAGTACTTTTATCCATCACATAAAATTTTATAATTCTTTTTATACATTAATTTTGTGTTTCTACATTCATGTTTTACTAAAAAAATACCACATGTATAATTAAATATGAATATTTTAGAACCTACACAGTTTTTTTTTTTTATTTCCCGAAAGTTTATTTAAACTGACTTCCGCCCTTTAACATTTACCGATTCTTTTGAATAGTATTTTGCCTTTTGATAAGATGCTACTTTGGTTACTGAAACATATATGACAGAAATGGCTAAATATAAAATAATTTAATAAAGAAATTAGGGCTCTGTGGTGTTAGGGAACTCGCCTGGTAACTGAGAGAACCAGGTTCGAATCCCAACGGGTAAGTACATGGTGTTAATCGATCTTTATTTGCGTTACATGTTTTTATATTTATACATAGTCAAAAAATGCGCCCGACAAATACAATATACCATTAAGTGAGATATTAGGAAAACTATTACAGTTTTTACAGTATTACCGTTATGCAAAATCTTACTTTAGCTGGTTTAAATAGAGGAAACCTAATATCTACTACTATGTTATTTTTTATACCTACGGTAAAAATGGCTATAACTTCTTCTCCAATGCCTACTTAATATATTATTTTAATTACCTCTCATTGTATGTACAATACTTTGAGCTCCAGCATTAATAGAAACCACAAAACGTAGTTGCTCGTGTAGCTTCTAGATACGGAAATTATGGTCTAGTATTGGGAGATCTGTAACGGGTTTACAAAAAGACGGAAATATTTTTCGTTGTCAATGAATTCAAATCATATATTTGGAAAATAAAGGGGAATTATAATCAAATAATCCTCCTTAATTTATAACGTTATGTAAGAATTTCAATAGCAGTTAGTCAAATAGTAAATGTTTTAAAACAAATTGAAATAAAAATATTTAATCAAATAGCCTTCACGTTATTATATAAAAAATTATATTTATATTAATCTTATATAACATTTAATGATCAGAAAATGGAATTGGAAAAGTTTTTATAGCTAAGTTTATCATTTTCAGGAACAGAAACTTAGTTTTAATTAACAACCATAGTCGCTTCCCTAGTAATTCATAACTTTAATATTTTAATTAATATATTTCTAACTCAGATAATAATAAAAATTCTGTGGCAGTTATCCTTTGAATATGCAGACTAACTTTGAAGTATTTTTTTAATTTTATAATGTCTTTACAATATAGATAACCAGTTTTCGTCGAATGTTATATTAAGTTAAGGGGTACACCTGGTCTATAACTGTTCAACGTAATAATTATAAGCTCCGAAAACTATTTTAAATTTGGCGTGTAAATGTTCACTATTTATCTTTTTACTGCTGGACTGGATATCAGGAAAGTGTACGTCGATTGCAATTATCAGGAGACGGACATAGCCAGCCAGACTTACACTGTAAGTTATCAGTGAATGAATTTCCTTGTTAAGATAAACTATTCTTAGGACTAGTGTCTGATTTCCAAGAAGAAAGGGGCTACGTCACAGATCTGATAGTTGGCGCATGCACACTATGGTTTTATAATGCCAACAGAACACTCAAGATTTAACCGACTCAGGCTTCAAGATTAGTCAAGCAAACTGATAAGCGTTAACTCGTTATTGGCCACCGCTACCGTTGTATTATTGACCTTCCTTCAACTTAAATTAGGTAATTAACACTTCTCTTGTAAGAAAGTTGCATCCATAATTTACGGGCGCGATTATGTATTACAACTGAAAAATCAACAACTAATGAATTAATAATCATTCCAAAAATACCAATAAATATTGTAGTTTACTATTGAACTTTCCCAAAAAGGTAGATCGTGTCTTCATTACGATGGATTTATATATAGAGAACACCGTACTCTTGTAAATGGAGACATAAACTGGCGCTGTTTGGGCCGCACTTGTGGAGAATCTGTACGGACTGACCAAAATCGAACTGAACTGACTGTGAGTAACAAAAAACACAGTGGCACGCACCCTGTTACTATGCACACATTACCACAATCACCTGCCACCCCTCGCCCAGCATCTTCCTGCTCCTCAATGACACCAAAGTTATCTCCTCTCATCTCGGAGCTGATTAATAAAAAGAAATGCTATTCTGAAGAGAAACAAACCGATGACGACTGCTTTAGATGTAAAGATCAACTTCTGGCTAGAATATCCGAATTAACTGACAGACAGTCTAGCTTGATCTCTTATATCCAGGAATTAAAAAGGCTCCTAGAGATAGCAAAAGATACTCCCAATAAAAGTACAGCTAAATCAGTAACAGTATGTGAGGGGAATGATATATCAAGATGCTGTGAAAACAGTACTCAAACCGAGCCGCTAGATGAGTCTTCTAGAATTTGTAGAGATTGTAACGTAGCGCGAATCAAAATGGCTGAATTTGAAGAAATTAACATAGGATTTCAGCCCGAACTTGTTATTGTTAATGAAATATATAATGACCTCCTCAAATTACACAAAGAGCTTCTTCTTACAGTTGGTTAACGGTGAAGGAACGAGGACAGTCTTGTTAATAAGCCCTTGGAGATTCATTCTGCCAATAATTTCTTTTCTAAATGATCTGCCGATCCTAACATCTGAGTCCGATGAGAGTTTAACCGTCCCACAGTCGAAAAGAAAAAGAAGTAAAAACAAAAAGAAGAAGAAAATAAACATGCCACAGGAACAAGTCATTGCACCGGGACTCACAAGAAAACTATATGTATTCTCGGACAGTCACGGAAAGGATTTATGTCAGGCACCTTGAAGGATCTATGAGTAATAACTACACGGTGTTTTTTTGTTCTAACCCTGGTGCTCAATCTAATCATATATTGAGAAATGCCAAGGAAATGGAATGTGAAATTACAGAAACAGATATAGGTGTAATATTTGTAGGAACAAATTATGTATCATCTTGTTTATCACGCAATAATCGTCCTGTAAAAAGTTACCATAACTCATAACACAATTTGTCCAAAGAAACAAACACACACGCAATGGATTATGGTGCCGACAATTCATAGACACGATTTACATTGCAGCTAATATGTAACTTAAACTATCAAATAATTCACGTAAATAGTAAACTTAAACAACTCCATTGTACTTCGGTTCTTGATACAAAAGACTTAGGAAGAAGACTTTTTACCAACCACGGACTTTGAATCTCTTCCTATCCCACGAGAAACACCCAAATTAGCCAACCGGGTTACTAAAAGCATGATGTCTTCGACGCCTGCCTCAGCGCCTCTGAGAATGGACAACGGAACAACTCTTCCTTCTCCACCAGTATCCATGCAACAGTCTGAAACCTACTCTGATGCCCTCAAGACCACCTCCAACATTGTAGTCATGCGGCTGCGACGGAACCGTCTGCAATTTCAACTGCAAGTGATGTTTCTGAAAATAACTTTGAAAATCAGCGCACTTCACATCTTCAATCATTGAGTACTCAATGCGTAGGCCTACCTGATCCAGATGGTGTTTACAACACCAATTCAAGGAAAAATTTTTTTTGGAAACGTAAAAACGCCTCTAACAGTTATAAAGGATTGACATCGCCTCTGCAAAGTGCCTCAAGCTCGGGAGTTTTTAACTATCGTAAACCAAAATGCGCAATCAGCAACTAATAAACTACAGGAGCTGGAGTTACTCTCTGACGAACTGAAACCGGATATTCTTTTGTCCGAACATGGTTTTAACGACAAAAATATTGATCTGTTTGTTGTGAAAAACTACACACTTGCCAAGAGTCTTAATAGGACACACTTTAAAGGAGGCGGTGTTGCTGTTTTTGTCACACCATGTTTCGATTGTAAAAGGTTGGATGCTAGTCAAGTGAAGGAATAGGTATTTGAGCTCTCGGGTATTTCTGTTAGTCTCGATAACGGTCCACTCAATCTCGGTTTATGTGGTTTATAGATCTCCTGAAAGCTCAGAATGTAAATTATTTGAATATCTTGAGAGTATTGAATATTCTAGTAGAGTTAGTGGCACAATATGGACATTTCCTGATAGCTGGAGATTTCAATATTAACGTATTTTAATCGGGGTTGTAGCCAAAAGATTTGAGCCGTGAGCCAGAAAGTTCCGAGATTTACTGGGTAGCTTCAATCTGGGATGGTTGGTGAATTCACCAACGAGAGTGTTTGGTGGTCCTCAGACAGCTATAAATAACGTTGTGACCGACATACCCCGGACATTCGTGTCCGGTGTAGCCACTGCCATATCTGACCATGATTAATCGCAATTAATCAAAATTAGTCAACAGGTTAAAAAAACACAAGACATCACTGTATACAGAAGATATACACGTCCTTCTAACAATAACCTGTTAAACAAACGTTCGAATCCAGAACTTTGGCAATTCAAAAAAACCCAAAACTCGTAGGTAATGTTCCATTATTTAAATGATTGCTTCAATTACAATCTAAATTTATATTGTCTATTTAAAAAAATTAAATTTAAAGGGAAAATAAAAAACTAATTGGTTTTTTCCAGACATAATTGTTTCTAGAAATAAGTTACGGTTGTATTGGGAACAATCTAAACTATCAACAAGTTCAGAAATGAAAAAGTTTGTAAAAAAGTATAAATTAACCTATCGAAAGTTTATTAAAGCGGCCAAAGCCTATGAATATAATAAAGCAATGAAGGGAACAAAAAAATTAAAAAAACCGCTTGAGGTATAGTTAATAATCACAATACTAAGCCATCCAATAAACCAATAGAAATAGAAATCAATCGGGAAATTATTCAGAACCATTTAAATGTGGCAAACATTTTTAACGACTTCTTTTTATAATGTTTCAAATAAAAATCTTAACTTTTCTTTTGAAACGAGTCAAACACCAAGTCCCGTCGTGTCAATGACATTAACTCCTGTAACAGAGGAGGAAGTGACTGGCGTGATGCGTTCGCTAAGGGTGTCGAAGTCGACTGACGTAAATGGCGTGTCGACAAGGCTTTTCAAGCAATGTTTCATGCCTCTCCTGAAACCACTGACAATTACAATCAATACATCTTTCCAAGAAGGCATGTTTCCTACGGCACTGAAAAGAGCTTTAGTTATTCCAATTCTTAAGAAACATGATCCGTTGAAAGTATTTAATTATTGGGCAACCTCAATCCTAACAGTGCTACGTAAGGTTTTTGAAAAACTTTTCTTAAGTAGGATGTTAAATTTCTTTGAGAAAAATTCTATATTATCTGCAAATCAGTTTAGCTTTTAGACAAGGTAAATCCTCAATCGATGTAATCACGCACATAATTGAGGTGATTGTTTAATAGCTTGAACAAGAAAACAGTAACGCTAAGCGTTTTCCTTGACTTGCCTAAGGCTTTCGATTGTGGGGATCACAACATTCTCCTCAAGAAATTGAAAAGTAACTGTATTAGAGGTTTGCCGCTGAAGTGAGTCATACCTCTCTGATAGAAAACAACAAGTATCAGTTCAAAATTAATTTTCACGTACAACCAGTCTTAGATATGGGGATCCTCGGACCAGTTTTGTTCCTGGTGTACGTAAAAGAATTTGAATTCAAATATTCATAAAGAACACGAAGTCCAATAAGCAGATGAAACGACTCTCTCTTTCACATGCAAATCAAAATTTTCAAGTTTCAATTTAACCTTACGAAGAATAAAATGTATGTACCCAATATTTTGAAAACATAAACTTGGAAAACTTAATTGTTCGAAAATAAATTACATTGTTTTTGGTAGAAGCACTGCCCCATATCAGTACAGACCTGCTGTTATGTTGGACGAGAAGGTCGTGAATGAAGTTGACTGTACGAAACTCCTGGGAATACACTTCGAAAGAGGGTTGAATTGGAGAAACCATGAGGAAAGTGTTTGTGCGAAAACTATCAAGTAATATTTATCTCTTGAGAGCTCTTGCCGAATACTGTTCAGATCAAATAATGAAAACTGCATATTACGGTTTGGTCCACCCACATTTATCCTACGATATTATATTGTGGGGTGGCTGTCCAAATAGCGACTTCCAGACACTTTGGTCTTCCAGAAGAGGGCTATCAGAACTATTGCTAAATTAAAATTTATAGAGTCGTGTAGGGATTAATTTAGGAAGCTCAAGATACTAACACACTGCCATTTTTGTATATATATTATACTGGAAACTACTGTACATTGTCTGTTTAAGAGCCGAATGGGTGGAGGTCGTGACATTCACAACTACGATACAAGGTATCGCGAAAAATCTCAGACCTGCTCAGCATACATTGAGAAGATACGAGCTCCTTCTCAAGCTGGCATAAAGTTTCTAAATGGGCTCCCTGAAGAAACAACATCACAAAATGATCTAAATTGGTTCAAAAGTACATTGCGACACTTTTTAGTGTATCATTAATTTTATCCCGTTGGTGAATGCATGGATCATCCCACTAGCTTCACTGTGCGGTTATTACAGGGGCATTGACATCCTGTTAGGTTATTTATTTGTTCACGTTTTCTTTTTATTATATATTAATTTCACTACTTGACAACCTTTATTGTTAACTAAAATCGATATTGTTTACGATATTTAAAAAAGTGTAATCATTAGTGTAAGCCATTCTATTATTTTAATGAATATACAATTATTATTATGTGAAGCATGCTATGCAATGTTAAAATTGTTTCTTGCAATAAAAGTAGATAGTATTGTATAAGTTTCTTCTCAAGCAATGAGACTTACTCTAAAACACTGTTTACTACTCCTAGTGTTTTGATTGAAAAGATTAATCTATTGTGGGTGTTTAGGTTTAGTTTCATGATTAAGTTAGTATTTTTTATGTTTTTTTAGTAA
>NW_025776757.1:30000-39333 GCF_021130785.1 Homalodisca vitripennis | reverse complement strand
GCCAATATTTTTATAATTTATTATCCATGTTGCTTGATATCTTAAGGGATTACATAACTTAAACAAGGGAGCAAATGTTTATAATACTTTTATACTTCCATTGAAAAGTTATTATATTCGCTCTTCTTGTGTACCATAACAGAGCAATGGATTTACTCATCTAATTAGTATTTTTATGGGTATTTCAAAATAGGAGATATACGTTAAAAAAGGGTTGATATATTGCGGATTGCTGCCTTGTAACTGTGGAATCATTTTGTACTTCTACAGTCTCACACACTAATCGTACTGGAGAATATGTAGTTACAATCATGTCAGCTAGTCTTTTAATTAATTACTCACGATAAAAAACAAATCAGCTACAGATATACAGTTTTCAAACACTCTTTATCTTTCATTCTAAGTAACTTACAAAATCAATGTACCTATTTAAAATTTCTATATATATATTAATTATACATCATCATATATGATATCATATAATATAATAAACAAATTTTTCTTAATTTATTTTCCAACAGGTAGCTATGAATAATCGCATTACAGATTAGTAGTATAAAATTGTAACTATTTTGCAAATTGTAACCGGGGAAAACACTTCCTTACCACCTGCTAAATCCAGTCGCTGATATACACTTGCACCAGTGCTATCTCAACCGTAATATAGGTCGAACTAGAAATACGCATCATATGTAAATTTGCCAGCCGAGCTTAAGTAAATTTGCCTCACGAGTTTCTGACGCTGATGATGCTACCCGTGTGATATTAACATCATATTATCTACTTGTATCGTTTAAGATACTAAATCTAAATGGTAAAAAACTTAATCACTAGTTGACCGCCTGAAAACTGCTACTTAAACTAAGCAGTCATCTGTAACGGCACGTTGAAGGGATTCAACATTACCCCGTGCTTGGTGGTGCTTAACAAACAACATAACACAGTTAACTAGTTCAATAACTCACCTGCCTGCTTAACTCCTCATATTAACTATTGTTTATTGATTACATATTTCTCCTAAATTAAGACGTAACATTCTTGTTATTCAATTTAGGTTATCCTTGTCAATTATATACATAATCACTTCGTGAGAAACAGTTTAGCCAATGAACATATCATAATTAGGTTTCAACTTGGATTAACTAAGTGTCTGTGTTATTAAATGACAGGCAACTGCAAAACCATATATTTCTCGAGTCGTGATATAAAGGAGCAAATAATAGGACATATTTTTATCCATAAACAACTTTTTTTCTAACTGTACAATTTGGACGAAAGGGATTTCATAAAATAAGTATTTAGTCAGGTAATTAGATAAATAAGGTTTATCTTTAGAAGATATAAAACATCTGCTATACCGCTACATATTCATTTATTATTATAATTCCCCCCACCCCCCCTTTCTACGAGACAAATGCACTTTTCTTTCACTTGCAAGGGAATTGAATAAAACCGCGGACAGGCCGTCTGAAGAGTCTCAAACTTCACGGGGACTGCCAGTTTGACGCTGACGCTACAGACGATGACTTGCTAGCTTACATTTAAATCCAAAGCCATCAATAAAGCATTTAAATTTAACATTAAATAACTATTATTTGTCACATCAACTACGTAGAACGGACACATAATTCTTTTGTAATATATACATTTTTATTCAAAATTCTAAAATATTTTTTTTTTTATCAAAACACACCCATCGCACTCCTCTTATGCAGGGTGACTTTGGTACATACGATTCTCACCCTCAATTTGTGTAGATAAAGTATTTTATTATCACCATTGACTTTAAAAACACTATTGTGCAAATATCTTGGTAGTCACGGCAACTGTGAATTTTTTAAAGATAATTACGTCTTAGTTCAGTATACTTATTTCTCAAAGCCGTCATCTCTACCTTTTCTCCTCATCATTTCTTCAGAGACCGACGCGAATAACTTAATCTGCCATTTTTTTAATCAAATAATGAAAGTCTTAAATAGCTCTCGAATTAATTTTGGCTTTTAGTTTTATGTCAAATATTTTTTCTTTCTTTCGGGACAAGAAGCTGAGAAATAGGCAATTAGTTTTAAAATGACCTTTGCGACTTCTTTTGATAGTGACGAGGCAATTAATGGCAATGGGGTACTGTCTTGTGGGCTGGACGGTCACCTACTGATAAGGTCTTATGGGAAGAGCGAAGAACAACATAAGGGGAATCCATTGGTCATGACTCTCCTCCTATTCAAAAACGGCGACAGCCCAGTGCTCTACTAGTAACTAGCCTCTCCAGTTGATTTCCTGCAGCTAGACTAGACACTACTCGACGATCTACCCTTAGTCCCAAATAATCTCTAGTTTTACAGTTTTTGGTGCTTCACTTCTAAAAAGTATATATAAGGTTTGCCCAGATTTATGTAACACATCAGTTATTTCTACTCCACTCAGTATATCAATCTTTTATAAAAAATGAAAATAAAAAAATAGGGGCTGACTGCTGGCACGTGATATTTCACTCGACGTATATGATCTATAGTAGTCGCCTATTATTACATTGTTAAGATAATGAAAACTATTCATGACAGAAGTTTTGGACACCCTTTTGCGTTAAAATCCTCTACCATTAATGAGTGTGTTCAATACTATGTTACAAAGAATCCAAACTCCATTTTAGGGATCGCTCAAAAACGCATAAAGTTTAAAAGTTCTTTGCTTTTTTAAGCTTAATTCATTCTTAGAAGTCTACGAATTTCTATACAATATTTATAATAGAGGATCACTTACACTTATAAATCCAGAATGCTGTCATGCAGCAGCATTTAAATTTGCTTTTAGTTCTAACGGACGTATTCTTACCAAAATAATTAAAATCTTTTTTGCCTTTTTAAATTTATTCCCTATTATTAATACTATAAGATTTATGCAACAAAATACACTGAATACTGGTTAATAGCCTTTATTAAATTAATGTGTCTCAAAGAAATTAAATAAATTACCACTTTTCGGCATCATCATTGTAAAGTATAAACTTCTAGAAACTAAGCTGATTCAAGGGACCAATTGCTTGGCTTTCGTGTACACTCGACCAGTGAAATTATAATAAACCACAATTTTAACACTATATGTCTTTCTTATCCATTTTAGATAAGCGTACTGATTTTTTTAATTGATTTAAAAGCGTATATGATATATGTTAACCTAGAATCCACGTCTGTTTAATGTGATATAGAAACACATTGGATGTAGTTGAGAAGTTCATATGATAATGAAATGTTACGTTTTTTAAGTATAAAGTTTTGGATTATTGTGATTACCAAAGATACAAAATACACTACTTAGTAATCTTGGTGTTGCTTTAGACACATGATTATTATATAGCGATTAATGGTATGTGTAAATAAAATTGGATTAATTAAGTATTACAATAAAGCGTTTTTTCTGGATTGAAGATTACTTTGCTGAAATTATTGGAAATCATTGTAATATGTATGTAAACACTTCAGGCAGCATGGTTTATTTTATAAACAACCAACCAGTCAGTTAGATGCTGCAGTTTATTAGTTAGTAATGCAAATATTAGAATAGTATTAAAAAACTTACCAGATTTTAATTAGATAAAGTCTGATATTTCAGTTAAATACATCATTTTAATGTTTAACCTTAATGATACTGTTATTGCAAAAAATGAAATTCAAATTTTCTATCGTTCGCATTTGTTTACAATTGTGGTTATAAGAGTTTGAAAGTGATTTAAATTTATAATACCAATTCATATTGATAGTTAATAGTTGTATAAATTTAGCACAGGGTGAATTAAAATATTAATATATGTGAGATATCTGTATCCATAAGCCTTTAGTTATGGCAATAATTTTATTTTGTATTTTTAATATTTATTCAGATTTTTAGAATATTTCCACTAGAATATAACTGTCCATTCACAGTCTGCTTGAGTAAAATCAGAAAATTAAATTTATATCAAATACAGAATTTCACAAAATTATTGGTAATATCTAATTAAAATGTTTTAAATCTTGCCAAAAATTAAAACTGTAAAATTGTATTTCAGTATTGTTTTTATATTATTATATAACAATAATATCAAGGTGTAGTATCAATTACGTGTATTGTGTTGCTTTGGCTACAAACCGATTATGCTTAATGTCCTAGATACATTTAAACATATTACTCACATTCCTGTTTAGAAAGAAGGAAATCGACTAATGTGTCAATTAAAGTGTTTAATAACATATTTTTTGTATGATTGCTGGTTACATTATATAAGTAAGTACTAATATATTCACCACTTACAAAGAGTAATGAGACGTGATTAAAGATTAAGGATAATTAAAAAAATATTCTATAAATAGTTTGAGCTACCGATGACAGTTGTAACATGGATTGTGCGCATGCGCCAATGAACTACACATAGTTAATATTATCTCCGGTATCTAAAATTAATTTGTATTGTGTTGAACAATTTTAACTCTTAGTTTCTGATGTGCATTATGGTTCTGATAAGACTGCGGACACTTTAAACATTGCACTAATTGCAGTAAAACGGACATTGACGGAATGTACTGTGTTCTGCATATAACCTCACTATCGTGCTAACCTGAACTGCAGGAGCAACATACAACGTGCCTTGGCTTTGTTTTTTTGCAGAATACACAACCTATGTACTAGTGCCTACATCTTCTCTCCAAGGCACGCGTAGACCTATGGATATTTATTAGGGACCTACGACCACTGCCTACACTGATCGAAATCCTAGTGTCGAGCTTATCTTTTTGCTTAAAACCAAAGAAACTATTTTATTAAATCTAATGAGAATTTTATCTAATTTGAGTTGTATTCGTTACTTTTTTCTATTTTATTATTTTTTTCGTATTGTTAATATTATTGCCTGTTATTATTTTAATTATTACTGTTACATTGTAAAATGTGTTATTGTTAAATTTATTATTGTTAAATTCGTTGTTATAAAATGTGTTATTGTTAAATTTGTATTGTAAAAATCTGTTAATATTTATTATTGTTTTACTAATTTATTTATTTATTTCGTTAAATGAACAAAAGTATTCTTACATATATTCAACTCAATGTCTTTCAGAATTGAAGACACACACATAATTTTAAAAAAACGGAGATGTATCATGGATTTTTCTAGGAAAAAATTGCGGTGCTTCATTAAAAACGGACTCCAGCTATAAGACAATGACAGCAGGCAATGTCAAGCACTCGGGCCTCACCCTGTCACTATGAGACGATTGTCGATGCCGCAGCGTTCACCGTCTGCTGGAGCCGCCCTGCAGCTTGCCGCTTGTCGCTTCGCGCAACGCACCGTCTCGCCATCCTTACCGTCGCAGACATGTTCCATGACGCCTACTGTGACACACGTGGTACCCGACATCTACCTCGACGGCCCGCCGTGCCGATGTCTGCCGTGGCAACCCGATATGTCAACGCCTGTGGTGTCACTGCTCCCCACATTATTCGATTCTGGACACCTCTTCTACGTCTACCCTACAGCCTGAGCTAACCCACTATAGAGAATCTGGTAAAGGAAAACACCATTCTTCAGGAAAAGATTGCTGAACTGAAACAACAACTACGTCATGTCATAGATCATACAATAGAAAACTATAAGCGAACTGTTTGCAGTACACAGACGAAATATTTGTTGTAAACTCGCCACAGTCTGTCATGACACCTCGTGCTTGAGGCCGAGCTGCGGACTCTGAGGGGGACAAGGTGTGGCAAGTGTGGGGTGGAGGGGAGGATGGTGGATCCGAGTGCACGGTGCAGCGTGGTAAAGGAAGACCACTCCAAATAAACAACAGGTATGCTGCTCTGAAGACTGATATCCAGGAAAGCGGAAACAAAAATAAAAATTATAAAGGACCGAAATTCGAGCGGCGAACGAGTACAGCTCCGAGGAAGAAAGCTCAGCAACCCGTTTGTTAAACAAATGCATCACTGCCTCTCCATACGGTTGGATCAACGGTGATAGCCATGGCCGAAATATTGCCAAACTAGTTCAGAGCATGGTGACCAGGGATACTACAGTGGAGGGAGCCTGCAGGCCGGGAGCAAAGCAGCAGACCGTGGAATTCTGATGCTACCCGTCCACCTGGCGACGTATGGCTATGTTACTCATAGCGGGAACCAACGATCTTGCAGCTGCGGCAGCGAGTACAATATATTATAGGCATTTGGAGCTCCCTGCAATCCACGGTCAAGCTGAAAACACTGCTGAAGGTGGATTGTCTTTAAATCTGCCCCACACGACACGACCTGCCTCTGACCATCCAATAAATTAACGGAGGGATTAATACTAGTCAACGCCTATAATGAAGAAACTGTGCGCCTAGCGGCATAGTGGGGCCAAGTGTGTTAGGGGACTCCAGACCTTATCTAGAAGGGGGTGCATTTACAAGACACAGGATTGCATTTGAAAACCAAAAGTAAGCAAACTCTTGGCAAGAAGCACCTGATACAATGCATGCAGGGAACGCTGGTTCACTATTCTACTGTGTGCAGCGCAGTCTATCGCCTCCTACTAGGACACCCGAAGACAATCCTCTGCTGGCTCGGAATGCTCCTTCGTCGCGGCTGACGTAACCGAACCTCGGCCCACGATGCCATAAAAACGAGGACTTTTGACTGACGCGGTCAAGACGACAAAGCACTATAGTGTAGAACCCAAAACAACAAAAAAAATCTGTTCCACCTCTAATGAACTACGACAGTAACCTAGGGATATCAGCACTGCCGATAACTCACTCCAAACATTTTCACAATTCCAAATCAATATTTTAACAAACAAAATTCAAAATTTCTTTAACCAAACACTTTCCAGTTGTAATGCATCAAAATGCACAGATTGCATCTCAACCAAAATTGAGGAGCTATCGCTCATGGCTAGATGGAACTGCAACCTGATATTTTTCATTATTTCTTTTTTGACCATGGTCTTCACACCTGATAAAATGCCTGCTCTGTTCAGAATTGGACACCATTTATCAATTGGCAAACGATTATTTTATTTCGTATAACGCAATTACAAAGGCGGGACGGTGTCGCGCAATTTTTGTCAAAAATCGAAAACTGGGTATTCCAACCCTTCAGGAGTTGACCGCACTAGTGAGTTGGACTTTGAAGCGGGAAGGTATACAAATCAGTCAAATTGTTACTGGAAAAACTTGTAATAATTGGCGTATATAGATCCCCGAACGAATGCTTCACAACACTTCTTTGAACAATTCGAGTCCCTTCTAAATTTGTTACGTTCCAAGGCATTGAAATTCATAATTACTGGTGATTTCAAACATTGATGTACTGGACCACACCAACCCTCAAACCCAGCGGGTTTCGCGATGTTCTCACTTTTTTTTACTTAGGTCTGGTCCGTGAACACACCAACTCGAGTGACTGTCAGGTCGAGTACGGCCATCGACAACGTCATCACAAACTTTCCGGGCGTCTCTGTTACTGTTCTCGACGCGGTAGATTTAAGAGATTTAAAAAATGAAAACATTAAAATTCTCAACAGATTCCTCCAAAGAGAATCTTGGTCTTTTGTGGATGCTTTTGAACACGTAGAGGAAGCATTCACTGCGTTCAATGACTGCCTTAATTATTACCTAAATATTACTTGCCCATATAGAATGATAAAGGAGCGATCTCATAGCAAGAGTAATGCCTGGATTACTCAGGATATTTTCTACTTGAGAGAAAAGGCTCAAATTTTACCATTCAATTTTATTTAAAATCAAATAACGAAAACTTCAAGAATTTTTATAGAACATTTAACAAAATTATCGCAAGGAAATAACAGCCGCTAAGGCACGAGATGTTGAACAAAAATTGGAGAACGCAGAAAATTTTTCAAAAAGTGCGTGGGAAGTAATAAAAAGCGTTACATATCAAACAAATAACTCAAAAAACAATCAAATCCGAAACTAAAAATTGACGGTAAATTAACAGACGACCCACTTCTAGTGGATAGCGAATTTAATATGTTTTTTTTCGATTGTGGCTGTACCAAGCACATGTTTTCAGTTGTGACAATCGTGTAGAAAAATTTAGTAGTGAGACCTGGTCTCTTCCATGGTTCTGTTTCCTGTGGGGGAGGTGGAGATGACAGTCGTCTTGAGAGATCTCAAGCCGAAGAAGTCCAGCGGACATCAACGGAATGTCCGTGTGGCTGATCAAGCGTTTTCTTCTAAGCACATTTTGACACCACTTACTAAATTGATAAATCTGTCCTTCGCCCAAGGAGTTTTTCCTTCAGCTTTGAAGCCAGCAAGAGTGGTTCCGATCTTTAAAAAGGATGATCCTTGCATCGCAAGAAATTACCGTCCTGTTTCCATTCTTCCTGTCATGAGCAAAATTTTCGAAAAGGTTTTTCATTAGAAGGCTTGAAGGTTTTCTTGAACAGTTTGAAATTCTTAACCCTGAGCAGTACGGATTCAGGAAAAACAAAATCGATGCTGTAACAAAACTCATTGACTGTGTTGTTGATGGCTTGGAGAGGCGAGAACAAGTGCTCAGCATATTTCTCGACATTTCAAAGGCCTTTGACTGTGTGCATCATGGGACATTGTTGCAATCAGTTATGGACATGTGGCGTTTCGAGGTCAGCCGCATAAATGGCTTTCGTCATACCTCAGTGGCAGAGAGCAGTGTCTACAGATCGCGAACACCTGTCAGGCAAAGTAAAAATGCAGTACGGTGTTCCCCAGGGTTCAATTTTAGGGCCCACAATTTTTCTCATTTACGTCAACAGATTGAATTCATCAATTCAAAATGGAGAGGTGATTCAATATGCGGACGATACGACTCTCTGCATCAGATCAAGTACGAACAAGATCTTGAGATCAAAAGCCTTTATTGAACTAAACGCCTGCATCGAGCACTTTTCAAAGATAAATCTAAAAACTAACGTAATAAACATTTTGTCTCCTTCCTCCCCCCCCCCCCCCCCCCCCCCCCCCCCCCCCCCCCCCCCCCCCCCCCCCCCCCCCCCCCCCCCCCCCCCCCCACCCCCCCCCCCCCCCCCCCCCCCCCCCCCCCCCCCCCCCCCCCCCCCCCCCCCCCCCCCCCCCCCCCCCCCCCCCCCCCCCCCCCCCCCCCCCCCCCCCCCCCCCCCCCCCCCCCCCCCCCCCCCCCCCCCCCCCCCCCCCCCCCCCCCCCCCCCCCCCCCCCCCCCCCCCCCCCCCCCCCCCCCCCCCCCCCCCCCCCCCCCCCCCCCCCCCCCCCCCCCCCCCCCCCCCCCCCCCCCCCCCCCCCCCCCCCCCCCCCCCCCCCCCCCCCCCCCCCCCCCCCCCCCCCCCCCCCCCCCCCCCCCCCCCC
>NW_025776757.1:17500-25000 GCF_021130785.1 Homalodisca vitripennis | reverse complement strand
CCAACCAACATGCCGTAGAAAACGATGAATCTTTCGAATACAATATCCATTGTTGTAAGCAATTACCCTAAGAGATTTAAATCTGACTAGAACAGCAATATGAAAGAGGGTTCATAAGCTGTGCTAATCCTCGACCACATATTAACTGCAAAAATTGCTTTCTTGTCAGCAATCCTATACCGCATTTTGCTATGTCACGACCGCCGCTTGTTGTTGACGCATTGGTTCATATTTGTATGAAAAGGAAAATTCTCATTGACGAAAAGCTTTTAGGTATTGTCACTGTGAAAGGTTCCACACATAGTTTCCAAGGTCAGAAATATTTGTAATCATATCATGAGTGTAAATATTCAGATACGGTGTGCAAACATCAAACATCATGAACACATCAAACGTGTTTTATATAATTCAACAATGTTTATACACTCGTCAATGTTTGCTATACACTTCAATATTCTAGTTATAAATACGAAAATGTTATATTTTGATAAAGCTCTTGTACGAAACCTAGAAAACAAACTAAATTCCATAAGAAGTACACTTTACTGTTTTGAAGCCCCGTGGTTTCTCTATATAGGCAACATCGAGTTTAATGATGGAGCATGTACTGCATGGAATTCAGTTAGAGCGTTTTTAGTAACATAAAAAAATAAGTACAAATAATAAGCTATTTTTTACTTGTGTACACATAGCAACTTCCAAGTAGACCGCAACTATACGCGTGATATCTTATATTTGACGCAATTTTGCTCTTTTGGTCTGCTGAGGTAATGTTAAAAAATAATTCTGTTCTGAAATATACAACTTTACCAGCAAGATGGCTTATATAATGGAATGGACGAATTTTTGAATGCACTCTCACAGCGAAACTTTTTTTTATTTATTAAGACACAGTTTAGTGTTGTTATAAAGAACTTCCACCCTTGGATAGTTTTTACACACCCAATAATATAGGTTCACGTCAATTTAATATGAACGTTTTTGACAGTTAGTAATGGATATAACTATAAGATAGCCACTACTTTGTTTAACTTCGTCCAAAACTTTAGGTAAACATGGTAACAATGTTATAAAGATTTCTTGGGTTAACGAGACATATATTACACATTAGACCTCGTTCTAACCCTAGAACAGTGCTGGCTTAGCCTACCTAATTTTCGGCGGAATACTAAGGTTTTCAAAAAAATAATTTTAAAAAAAAATAATTAATAGCTTTTTTTTATAAAAGTTAATCTTTAAGATTAGACTCTTATTTTGTTAAGAAATAAGTACAACCAAAAACCTACATATTTTATTATATTGTAAACGCGTGATCAACTAAAACTAAATTATCTTGTTTTCCTTATTGTTTGTCTTGAAAATGTATATCTTTCCAAATTATTAAATACACGATGTTCGGGATTAGGAATTTATAACGCTTCTCTTTCAAACAATTGATGTTTTATTGAAGTGTTTTACTTGCCGGATCTGTTTACGCATGGTACTATAGAAGAATCATATTCCAAGTCAATAATATCTTAAAATTGACTATAATAAAGGTAATGAATAAAGGATCGTGATCGCATTTAATTTATCTAGTAATACAATTACTCACTACTTATTAGCTTTACCACTTATTTTTAATTAAAATTAAACGTTTAGAAATATATAGTGCCAAAAGAGTAAAATATAACGTAAGTTTTTGTATTGTAAACAATCAATTGATAAGAGAAGACTTTGATTATGAATGTAAACGAAAGTAATAGGAAGTCTGAGAGCTGGCTTCATACAAATTGTTCAATAAAGATAACTCAACCGTCGGTCAAGTAATAGCCTGTTTAGTAGCGGGTACCCTTCTTCCATGTATGGAGGGCTCAAGCTGTTTATTCAGGAATTGTTTATTTATATTAGAAGAATTAAAGTTAGAAAATTTTGAATGTAGCATAGATAGATTATTTTGCGTCACATAACCAAAAATATAAACTGTATTAAATACTGTATTTTTTATTCACTTTCTTAATATTGTAGTCATACATAATTTTGGTTATGTATTTATTCCCATTTAAGTAATAATTATGTTTAGTTGTGGAAATATTTTTTTTTTATTTTGTTAGACTCGAACGACATTAATGCTTTAAAGAATTTAAGTTATCGGAAGGCAAATATTTCACGTAAGACTTCCAAAAATATTCTTTGCATTCAATAATATTTGTGAACGTGTAATTATTTCATAATATAAATCTTTAACTTTATGTAAACCGTACAAACATGCCGAAAAATTACTTAGCTACTTAAATTGTGTTTGTAAACCCATTCATTTAATTCTATTGTACGTATTATTTACTAATACTTCCATGTATTCAACATACCTTTGCGAAAGAGCTCTTGTTGTAGGGATTATTTCAAATTCATGAAACAACCATGGTATTGAAGTTAACATTTTCGTTTCATATATTTCAAATTCTAACCTTGAGGATAAGTAAATCAAAATTTTAATCAGGAGATGGGCAAACCTTATAAACATATGGGTTGGAAACAAATTCACTACAGCCCATTTAAGTTCTTTCTCATTACTATCATTGTGGAGAAATACGACCTTTACGACGGGGTTTAGTAAGGAAGTATAGTTATTAACCTTAATGAACCAATTATATGGGCCTATGGATATCACAAAGGGAAATAGTCAATGATGAACCACTACTCTATACAGTTTCAAGGATTATATAGCCAATTTTTAATGGATGCATGACTTCAGATAAAAAGTGCTTCGCAAAAAAGTAATGACTATAAAATTATCCATGGCTTCGGTTACTATGGTTTCTTATTGGTTGAAACTAGCTGAACCTGGAAATCCGTTGTTCTGCCCATACGTTTGAAAGAAGAAGTTTAAAGAACGATGATCACCGATAAAAAATTAATAAAACCTCCCACACAAGTTATTCCTTTTCAATTAATATAACGTCCAATATGAGCAATACAAGTTTACAAATGAGTATAAGTTTATGGTTACTACAACATTTGTAATGATAAGCAGAAATTAAATAACCTAAGGTAGTAGAATCCCTACAGGGCCTTTCTTAAAATCATGAACGTTGTTCTTCTCTCCGTTCCTGTCTACTTCTGAGTTGACAAATAATGAATAAAAAAGGTCCGCTAGAAGTCATCCAAAATAGTTAACATAGCGATCTATTTGTCCTTCACCCACTGTATTGTCGTTGCCACGTTTTATTCTTAGTCTATTTCTGTTACGTTCCCATAATTGAAATTTGGTCTGAAAATTAATTGTATTTATTGGATCAAGTCGGTGAAAGGACCAGTGCCATTTCCTTTCCATATTTCCGTAGAAACAAAAGCACAAAACTGAACAAGCATAATTTTTTAATTACAGATGTGGTTTGTTTCTGTGTTCCATTTGAAAAGACGCTCCCATTTGGGTAAATTATCGTGTTCCTATTAACTCAACAGAAATTTTGTGCGAAGCTACAAGTAAGGTGCTAGTGATGGCATTATCTATATAGAGGGGCTACCAGATTTGTTTTATGTAGAACTTTTATTTTTATAAATTTTATTTTAAGAAATTTTTTTATATATAACAACAGTAGAGCTTGTTTAACCCAGAAATAAAGTTTTAAATGTTCACAAAAAAGTTCAATTGAATACTGGTAATGGGGAACAAAAGTGGAAAACAAATACATTTTAAAAACTCAAGATCTCATATTGCGTCATACAGAATTAATCCGCAGAGAAGAAAAAATTGTGGAAATTTATTGTTTCACCGTGAATTTATTTCCGGAAATACAAAAGCTCGTTGATGCAAGTAATTCAAGTTGCTGGAGTCCCCAGACAACTATGTAACGTCGATCTCATTAATACGAGCTTCTGAAGTTTAAACGGGCGTTACTTGGAAATTTATCAGGCTTTTAACTCCGTACATAACACAAGTTTTCAGTAACCAGCCCAATCTTGTTCAGGGAAGTAGTAAGAATAGTTAAAAAAAATAAGTTATTTATCAGTAGCGAGTATATTAAAAGTTTATTTAAAACAAGATGCCTTTCAACCATTATGAGTTTTTATATTTGGAATAATGAAAACGTCTCCCTTCTTCTCTCTTTATTGAGCCAGCATTCAATGTTTTTAAAGAGTGCGTCACTGTTTTATAGGTATGCAAAACTTTGTATTTTCCAATTCCTGGGACTGCGCTATTGCGAACATTTTAAATTAATGTATATATATTTATGCAAAGTTATATCAATTAGCTAATGTAAGTAATAATAGTAAATAACCGATGAGATAAGGATCTGGCGACATGACTTAGACATGAATTCCGGTTTTATTCAAGTAACTTAGAAGTGCTTTTAGTATAAAACCAAGTCATCGAGGAAGAACTACATTAAGCATGCTTGTAGAGATGAGGTGTTCAGAGATTTATTAATTTTTTTTTAAAACAGAGATTTTATGAACAAAGTTCTTTGCGGTTTTATGTCAGACGTAAATACATTTTTAAATTCATAATTATTTAAAACCACTATAACAAAATAAAAAATTTAGAAGTTTAAAATTAATTATCCAGCTGAGGAACTTAAATATTTTGCCCGATTTTAATGATTAATTATTTTCGTTTTGCTCTTTTATATACCGATAATTTTTGTAATAAACGGATTTAGTATTAGTCGTTAAAATAGTATAGTTACCGTAAATATATTTGGTGTTTGTCATTGTCTATTCATGAGACACGAAATTTATTATTTAATAAAATTGAATATTATTTATTGGGGGGGGGGGGGGGGGGGGGGGGGGGGGGGGGGGGGGGGGGGGGGGGGGGGGGGGGGGGGGGGGGGGGGGGGTTTTTTTGGGGGGGGGGGGGGGGGGGGGGGGGGGGGGGGGGGGGGGGGGGGGGGGGGGGGGGGGGGGGGGGGGGGGGGGGGGGGGGGGGGGGGGGGGGGGGGGGGGGGGGGGGGGGAAAAGGGGGGGGGGGGGGGGGGGGGGGGGGGGGGGGGGGGGGGGGGGGGGGGGGGGGGGGGGGGGGGGGGGGGGGGGGGGGGGGTTTGGGGGGGGGGGGGGGGGGGGGGGGGGGGGGGGGGGGGGGGGGGGGGGGGGGGGGGGGGGGGGGGGGGGGGGGGGGGGGGGGGGGGGGGGGGGGGGGGGGGGGGGGGGGGGGGGGGGGGGGGGGGGGGGGGGGGGGGGGGGGGGGGGGGGGGGGGGGGGGGGGGGGGGGGGGAATGGGGGGAGGGGGGGGGGGGGGGGGGGGGGGGGGGGGGGGGGGGGGGGGGGGGGGGGGGGGGGGGGGGGGGGGGGGGGGGGGGGGGGGGGGGGGGGAGGGGGGGGGGGGGGGGGGGGGGGGGGGGGGGGGGGGTTTGGGGGGGGGGGGGGGGGGGGGGGGGGGGGGGGGGGGGGGGGGGGGGGGGGGGGGGGGGGGGGGGGGGGGGGGGGGGGGGGGGGGGGGGGGGGGGGGGGGGGGGGGGGGGGGGGGGGGGGGGGGGGGGGGGGGGGGGGGGGGGGGGTTTTGGGGGGGGGGGGGGGGGGGGGGGGGGGGGGGGGAAAAAGGGGGGGGGGGGGGGGGGGGGGGGGGGGGGGGGGGGGGGGGGGGGGGGGGGGGGGGGGGGGGGGGGGGGGGGGGGGGGGGGGGGGGGGGGGGGGGGGGGGGGGGGGGGGGAAAAAAAAAAAGGGGGGGGGGGGGGGGGGGGGGGGGGGGGGGGGGGGGGGGGGGGGGGGGGGGGGGGGGGGGGGGGGGGGGGGGGGGGGGGGGGGGGGGGGGGGGGGGGGGAAAAAGGGGGGGGAAAAAGGGGGGGGGGGGGGGGGGGGGGGGAAAAAAAAATTTTTGGGGGGGGGGGGGGGGGGGGGGGGGGGGGGGGGGGGGGGGGGGGGGGGGGGGGGGGGGGGGGGGGGGGTTTTTTGGGGGGGGGGGGGGAATTTTAAAATTTTAAAAAATTTTTAAAAAAAAGGGGGGGGTTTTTTTTTTTGGCCCCCCTTTTTCAAAGGAAAAAAAAAAAAATTTTTTTTTAAAAAAAAATTTTTAAAAAAAAAATTTTTTTTGGGGGCTTTCCCCTTTTTTAAAAAAACCCAAAAAAAAACCCCCTTTTTAAAAAAAAAAAAAAAAAAATTTTTAAAAAAAAAATTTTTAAAAAAATTTTTAATTAAAATTTTTTTTTAAAAAAATAAAAAAATTTTTAAAAAAAAATTTTGGGGAAAAAAAAAAAAAAATTTTTTGGGTTTTTTGAAAAAAAAAAAATTTTTTTTTTGGGAAAAAGTTTTTAAAAATTTTTTTTTTTTAAAAAAAAGTTTAAATTTTATTTTTTTTTTTAAAAAAAATTTTTTTTTTTTTTTTTTTAAAAATTTTTTTTTTTAACCCAAAAAACCCGAAAAAAAAAGGTTTTAAAAAAAAAACCCCAAAAAAAACCCCAAAAAAAAAAGGGGTTTTTTAAAAAAACCCCCAAAAAATTTTTAAAAAGCCTTTGTTAAACCCTTTTTTTTTAAAAAAAACCCCCCAAAAAAAAATTTTTTAAAAAAAAAAAATTTTTTTAAAAAAAAAAAAAAAAAAAATTTTTAAAAAATTTAATTTTTTTAAAAAAATTTTTTTTTTAAAAAATTGGGAAAAAATTTTTTTTTTTAAAAAAAATTTTTAAATTAAAAATTTTTTTTTAAAAAAATTTTTTTTTTTAAAAAAAAAGGGGGGTTTTTTAAAAAAATTTAAAAAAACCCCCCCCCCAAAAATTAACCCTTTTTTTTTTTTTCCCCCCCCCCCCTTACCTTTCCCCCGGGTTTTAAAAAATTTTTCCCCCCAAAAAAAAAAAATTAAAATTTGGGGAAAAAAAGGGGAAAAAGGGGGAAAAATTGGGTTTTTTAAATTTTTTTTTTTTTTGGGGGGGGTTTAGGGGCCCGGGGGGAAATTTTTTTTAAAAAATTAAAAAAAAAAAAAATTTTTTTAAAAAAAAAATTTAAAAAAAATTTTTTTTAAAAAAAAAAATTTTTTCCCCCAAAAAAAAAAAAAGATTTAGGGGAAAAAAAGGGGGGGTTTTTTTGGGGGGGAAAAAATTTTTTTTAATGGGTTAATATTTTAAAAAATTAAAAAAAAAAAAACAGGGGTTGGGTTTTTTAAAAAATTTTTTAAAAAAAAAAATTTTTTAAAATTTTTTTTTTTTTTTTTGGGGGGCCCCCAAAAAAAAACCCTTAAACCCCCGGGGGTTGGGAAAAAAAACCCCCCCCTTTTTTTTTAAAAAAATTTTTTTAAAAAAAATTTTCCCGGGGGAAAAATACGAAAAAATTTTTTAAAAAAAAAATTTTTGGGAAAAAATTTTTTTTTTTTTTTTTTTTTAAAAAAAAAAATTTTAAAAAAAAAACCCCAAAAAAATTTGTTTTTTTTTTTTTAAAAAATAACTGGGGCCCTTTTGGGTTTTTATTAAATTTATAAATATACGGTTTTTAAAAATTTTTTTTTTTTTAAAAAAAAAAAAAATTTTTTTTTTTTTTTTCCCTTTTTTTTTTTTTTTAAAAAAAACCCAAAATTTTTTAAATTAATTTTTT
>NW_025776757.1:0-15000 GCF_021130785.1 Homalodisca vitripennis | reverse complement strand
CCAAAAAAAAAATTTTTTTCCCCCCCAACTGCAATTAAAAAAAAAAAAAAGGGGGGAAAAAAAATTTTTTTTTTTAAAAAAAGGGAAAAAAAAATTTTTAAACATTTCTTCTAAATTTTTTTTTTTTTTTTTTTTTTTGGGTAATCCGTACAGAAAAAGCTCACCAATAGTTTTTAAAAAAAAAAATTTGGCCCAATAAAATTAAAAAAAATTTAAAATTTTTTTTTTAAAAATAAATGCAAAAAATCACTTTTAAAAGATATTTCTTTTTTTTTTTTTAATTCTAAAAATTTTTTAATATTTCGATTAAAAAATTTTTTGCAAAAAAATTTGGGAATAAAAGGGTTTTGAAACTTTGTTTTTTTGTTACCATGTCAAAAAAAAAAGTAGCAGTTAAGGGAAAAAAAATTCCCCGGGCTTCCCCTTTAACCCCAAAAACTTTTAGTTTTCAAAAGTTTTAAATTTAAAAATAAAAAAAAGCTAAATTTTTTTCGTCTGAAAACGAACCTACTAGGGCCAGTAAGGTTTTCTCAGGGCCAAATCAAAAATTTCTTACTGGCCGGTACCCGACCTACATTTTACAGTCCCCTTCACTCTTTTTCACTTTTCTCCCCGATCCCCTTTTTCCTTTCCCTTTTTAAAAGCGGCTTAGATACGGTGAGGGTTAAAACTTTCAACAGTTGTTCGTACATTTGCTCAACTTTGGGTACAGAAATTTTTTCAATAAATATAAATGGATTGTTTAGATATAACTGTAAAAAAAAGAAGATAAAGTTAAAATATAAATATAGGAAAAAAGGATTAATTTAAAAAGGACAATAAACTAAAATTTTGTTTATTTTTTACTTTTTGGGCCTTCATAAACTGGGGGGTTTTTTAAACCATGTTATGGTATCCTTTTTTCCTAACAAATTTTTTTTAAAAGTTGATAGCTATGGGAAATTTTAAATTAAAAAATTTTTAAAAAAACCCAAAAACCCCCAATATATATCTTTTGGATATTTTTATAAATAAATTAAAAATTTTTTTTCTGTTTATTAAAAAAATCCCATTTAGAAGTTTTTTTTTATTATTAATTATGATTTAAGAAAAAACATTCTAGAAAACTGATAAAACAAATATATAAATAAGTTTGGGGTAAAAAAGCTTTAAATTTTAAGCATTTTTTAGTGGTTTTGAAAAAATTTAGATTTTTGTTTGTTAACCGGGAAATCTATGTAAATTATTAAATATTGAATTATTTTTTTGAGGTAAGGAAAGGGAATAGGAATATTTTTTATTTTTAGATAATTTTCCCAAATAAATGTATATAATTTTATAAAGTATATAATTTTATATAAATATATATATATTGGGTTTAAATTTTTAATATATTTTTAAAATTTTAAATATATAAAGTAAAATTTAAAAATATTCTTGGGGAAGGAAATGTTTAAATTTTTAATTTGGGGAAAATTTTTTGGGTGGGAACACACTTCAAAATTCCCCTCAAAATAAAACATTTTGCTTTTGATTTAAAATTTAATCATATTTTCTTCCTTTTTTCAGGGAAAAACCCCCGTTTATTAAATTTTCGAAACGTAAAATACTTTGATTTGCTAAACTCGTCCCCAGCAAAAATAAAAAAATGGCAATTTCTACAGGAGGAAGATTTTAAAAAATAATTATATAGTGTCCATTGATTGAGTCCCAAAAGCAGGAATATAAAAAGTAAAAAGTAAAAAGAAAGGGGTTTAAGGGGTCAGAAAGTATTACACTTTGATCCAGAATTTTTCACTGTAAAAAAAAGGATTTTATCTAAAATTTAAAAATAAAATTTTCCTTTTTTGTAAGTAACTTTTAATTTTGATGAACATATATTATAAACCAAAAATTGTAATGGGGCTATATTTTGCATTTAGATTTTAAAAAAATTGCTTTTTATTACTAAGAATTTTTTTAAACTTCCCCTTTTTCACATCATATTTTTATTTCCAATAATATTTTTCAAAAGTTTCCCTTTTTTCAATCCGATTTTTTACTTTTTGGGTTTTAAACATTGTCATCATTTGGGTCAAAAAGGGCTAAAGTAAAAAAAAAGACGGTAAAAAAACCAGCCAAGTTCCCTGGGGGTAAAATGAATTTAATAAATTTTACTTAAAAAATGCCTAGCAGGGAAAAAAATTCTCGCAAACGTTTCTTTTTTAAGTTAGTTTTCCTCTTGAGAACCATAAATAGCATGAATGTAAAATACAGAAATGAATTTGTTTTTGGGGTCTTTTTGGGAACTGGCCTACCAACACTCATACAATGAAGTGAGAGAAAGAAAAGTTTAACCTTTTTAAAAAAATCCTTAAAAACATTTCTACACAAAAATACCCCTTTTTATGACCATTGCAAATTCCCAATTTTTTCCCCCTGTGACTACCAAAAACCCCGTATATATGGTAAATGGGAAAAGTTTGATAAACATCAATTAATTGTTGAGATCAGGTTCAACTAACCCTTGACTTTGTCCCCAAAATATGGGCGGTTATATATTGTTCAATAAAAGCTTAAACCCTTTTTTAAAAAAAAAACAAAATAAATGTAATTAAAAACAAAAAAAATTTTAAACAGTTCCCCAAAAGTTTTGAATTTTTTTTATAAAATAAAACACATTAAAAAATCTAAAACAAAGTACTTTTTTCACAAAACTAAGAACTTTTTTAAAAGAAGGGGATTTTTTTGCTTGCATAAAAGCAAATATTTAATAGAAAAACCCGGTTTCTACTTTTGGTTTTAAACCCCCCCATTATGCGAAAACCCAACTCCCCTCGGTTTAAAACAAAATTAAATCCCCTGCAAAAATAGTAAAAGGGGCATTCCCCCATTACGAATAATCAGCAAAGTCTGGGTTTCACATGGTTATTATCCCCTAGCTTAAATGTAGTTCCCCTGTGTTAGTAAAATTTTTAACCTTTAAATTTGGGATAAAAACAAAAAATAAAATTTAAAAAATTTAAAATACGATTTTTCTTTGGGTTTAGTAAATTTATATGGGTAAAAATTTTTATTGTTACCGATTTTTGTTCCAACCTAAATTTTTTTAAAAATTTTGCAAATTTTGGGGGCAGTTATACATAGGGTTAAAGTTGGCATAAGACATTTTTGCGTTTTCATATAAATTTTAAAAAAAACTGAATCATTTAAAACATTTAAAAACGTAAAAAAAACATATTTTCAGAGAAAGTTTTAAAAGGGCAGTATTACAAATAAATTATTTCACAATAGAAACCAAAGGGAAAATAAATTAAACCCTTTTAGTTGACTGGGATGGGAAAATTTAAAGACTGCCCTGAACAAAAATTATATAAAAAAGACTAAAAAAAAAAGAACTTTAATGGAAATATTAAAAAGAAGTGGAAAAAATCTGCGGAGTTTTTTTATCTTTCCCCAAAAAACCCCATCACTATTTTTTAAACCTCTCAACGAAAGGGGTTTTTTCAGGGTCCAACAACGCCCCGGACACATGACAGTAATAAGGGGGCACAATTTGAGTAAAACCACACATTACAGAACTTAAAAAATTACCTTTTACAGTGGAAAGAAAGGTAAAACAAAAATTTTTGAACATCCAAAATAAATAAAACATTTAAAAATTTTTAAAAACATAAAAAAAAAAAAAGGGGTTTTAGCGGGACTAAAATACCCGTGAATATTTCACGAAAAATACGTTGGGGATTGAGAAAGGACAAAACTAAACACTTTGGGTAAAGAAATTGGTATATAAAACCATTATGAAACCCCCAGTGACAGAAGGAAATCTAAAAATAAATCTCCAAGCACCAAAAGACGCTAAGTTTTGTCCTTTTTTTTTCCCAAAATTAAAAAGGGAATAGAAGAAATAAATAATACGATTTTCCCGCTAGCATCAGATTTTTTATATTTTGGGTAGTAAACAGTGTTAATTTAAAAAAACCGAAATAGTGAAACCTTCCCATGGAAAAATTGTCTTTTTAATATTACATGTAATCATGCTTGTAACTCTTTAAACAATAAATTTTTAAAAATTTTACCAAATTAACCGTTTATTTATAATTTATTTCTTTAAACCCAATTACTTAAAATGTGATCATCAACACCCAAAAATTTTTAAATTTTAAAACCCCATTTTGGAAAAATTTTAAATTTCCCTTTAAAAAGAGGGGGCATTATACAACTTTTTTAAAACAGATTGAAATTCCTAATTTAAAGAAGAACGTCTTTCACAAAATTAAACATGTTTCCCCTAAGTTTTAAATTAAAATTTTTTCCTGCAATACTCTGTCACCCTTCCATCCCCTTTTCTTTAAATGAAAGTAATTTTTTTCTTCTCCTTTAAAAAAAAAACCCCTGTTAAAAATAGACAATAAACTTTATCAATTTGAGTTTAAAATTGGGAACTTTTTTTATTTTTCATCCCAAAATGGTAACATATTCGTTTTTAATTTCCCTTAAATGCTCCAATTTTTTACGCATTTATAAATTTCCCTTCATAATTTCATCGTATGGAATTTTTAAAATGTATCAAAAATCTTTTAAATTTAAAAAAAAGCTTTGTAGTTCCTTTTTTGTTTTTCGGGGGCACAAAAATTTTGTTTAACATTAGGGGTTATGGTTTTCCCTATGCACATTTTAAATTTTTCAATTTAAAAGTATTTAAAACATTTTAAACTAACTCTCCTAACATAAAATTCAATATTATAATTTAAAATTTTTTAACGTATAAAGGAAATAATTTACGACTAACAAAATAAACAAAAAAATACCTGCTTCAACATGAGGGTTAAACACACGTTTTTAAAAGGATTCAGTTATCAAAAAAAAAAGGAGGTGAAAGCTTAGTTACGTGTATTACTTTCAAAACGCTAATATCAGTTTTTTACCCAAAAAGCTCTCTTGCTAATAAATAAATTTTAATAAAGGGAAAAAAAATACTTAAGGCCCCCAGGTTGCGGGGAAATTTTTCCCCGTGGCTCGAACATGCTAATTTAAATAATTTAGGCTAATGGAAGTAACCACGCTCATATTAAAAATTTTTTGTTTTTTTTAAAAAAAAAAAACCCCCGCCAAGTAAAAAAAGGCCTTCAAAACACGACTATTTTTTTAACCCGTAAATACGAATAAACCATACACGGTAAAACCCCTGGGGCGAGGCGGTTTTTTTTTAAAAAAATAAAACGGATAAAAGATGATTCAATTTATTATTTTTTGCACGACTTATGAAGTTGTGATTTTAAACCTTTAAGGGTTTAAATTTAATTCCGCACTTCACACAGAAAATTTACTTAGGTTTTTTCTGGTCCAAGAAAGGGCCCCTAGTGATTTTCCCCTTCTAACATTAAAAAAAATTAAATTTTTGATATTTGTTTTTCTGGGGCCCCTCGTTTTCGATTTTTTTTCAAGAACTTAGGGGACCTTTTTTACATGGGTTTCCCCTTGGACCAAGAAAAAACTTTAAATTGATTATAAAGGGCAAAAAGGGCCCAAAAACCATCCTCTGTCTGTGTTTTGCGTGTGCCGTCTTTCTTTAAAATCGATATAAAAGTCCTAGAGACTTTTTAAAACCCAATTTAAAGTTTTTCCCCTTGGGTTCCCAAAAAAAAAAATAAAATAGCAAACCCCGTATTTTTTGAACGTGTGGGGCACTTTATCTATCGCTACGATTCTACTTTCTGTGTATGGCCCCTTCCAATAACACGTTGTAATGGTTTTTTTTTAGATATTAGCTTTAAAATGTTTCACACACTATAAGGGGAAAATCCCCTTTTCAGTTCTATTCAATCTTTTTAAAACATGCGTAACTTACTGTCGGAAAAAAGTTTTGAAATTTTTTAAATTTTAAAGGATTGGGAAAAAAAATAACTTTTAAAAAAACCCTCGTACACAATTTCCCCCCATAATTTTCCAAATAAATACGTCAAATCGTCTTAATTTAAGAAAACCCTTTTAAAAATTTCCTTCTATTGAATTGGGAAGTTAAAATTAGGGGAAAGTTTGATCAAAACGAATTAACCCTTTCTCACCCACGTGATAGAACATCGTTTACCCCAAAAGTGTGTTTTATTTACACTATAAACTGAAAGCCCGCACAGAGCAATAAATTGTTCTAGGGAATTTAAAGCCCTGGCAAAATCCGAAGATCACGAATATTTTTTGAGTGTTATTTTAATAAAACATAAAACTTTGTTGTAAAAATAGTTTTCTCTTGAAATTTTATAAATTTGCTTTTTTTCGAAATAACGTGATGGTCCCTTTTTAAAGAAAAAACAAATTTTTTTTTTTTATGAGACTTTGGGGAATCGTCCCATTGCTTAAAGTATTTCTTTTAGTTTTAAAGAAATTTTTGCTATCCATATACAATTTGTATTTGAAGGCTCACCTGCATAAATATATAATTATCAAAAAGGGTTTTTCCCCCAAACATTCAAAAACCATCTTTTTTTATTTTTGATTTTCAACTAACTTTTTTTGAGCTAGGTGAACAAGGGGGTTTTCAGTTTTTAAAAATTTAAATGGAAAAAATCAAGTTATTCCCCGACATGAAATTTTAATGAAAATGTGTGAATTAAAACCCAGATTTTAGCTAAATTTCTAACTTTAGGAGGGAAGAAAAGAAAAAAAACAGTTTTTAAAAATTTTTTTTTCCAAACAGTACATATGCTATCTCCCTACTGGTGTTTTTTCGCAATAAGTAAAATAAAAAAATTTGGGTTTTAAAAAGGCAAAAATACAATAACAGAAATACAGTTTTTTTAAAAAAGTTTTTTTATTACTTTTTTACTACGGTTGAAGAATAAACGAAGGGAAAATTTTAACGTTCAAAACACATTTTATATTAGGTTTCATAACCCGGGAATTAATACACTAAAGCTCCTCCGAAAAAAATTTAATTTTTAAATTGCAAAAAATTTTATAACCAAACATTTTTTAAAACGTTTAATTAGTACAAGAGATATTTCCATTTCTTTTATGTACAAATTTAAAAAAAATAACAGGATCAATTTTTTTTGAAACCGTGATATTTTTTTTGAAGGAAATATAATTAAAAAAACTATTTTTAATTAATAATTATAATTAGTTGGGGTCATTTTTTTTTGGGGATTGATTTATATCTCTTTTTTAAATTTTTCCCTTTCATTTCAATTTGGGTTTAAAATAATTTTCAAGAATAAAACCCCTAAAATACCCGAAACTTCACTTTTAAAACCCCCGTGGGTTTTTTACTTCGCTTAAATTTGGGAAATTTATAATATCTTTAAAAAAATTCTATACTGTTAATTTGTAGATGTAATTTTTTGTCAATGTCTTAATACTCAGGTAATTTTAAAACAAAATTTAATTGTACATGAAAGTTAAAAAAGATCAATGAAAATTTTCTGTCACATTAAATTTCCCCTTTTTTTTGCCTTTCGCGTAAATACAAAAAAAGAAAATTTAAAAAAAAATTTTTTGGGTTTTCACATAAAGTAATGTTTGGGCCCCAATAGAGACACACAACCTTCTCGTGGGAGGGCAAAAGTTATATTTGACACAAAAATGGTAAGTTAACAACATTTATTATTATGTGGGGTTTTAGAAACCTTTTGGGGGTTTAAAAAAACAAGTTTCAAATGCCCAAGTGTAGAGAGTGGCGGGTATTGCTGCCCCGCCGAAATTTCTTGCCATTTACTTTAATTTACCTTTCCCTCCACATCCCTCTCAACACTACAGCATAAAAATTTTTAATTTTGAAAAATTGCTTTATTTTGTCCCCAATTTTTCAAAATTAGTTTTGATTTTAGTTTTTTAGAATAATAAAATTTTTCTTTATTAAATTTTAACCCCAAAGTTTGTCCCTTTTCTCTTTAAAACTTTTCGTTTTATAAATATAGATAAATTAATTTTTTAAAAGTTTTTTATTTCAAACCCTTAAAAGGTAGTTTCCCACATTCAAATTTTTTTGAGAACGAAATTATGACCACGAGAAAATCGAGCTGAGTAAGTCCCCTTTCATTTATACTCACAATTAAAGCTATCATAGCTACGAATTTCTCCATAAAATATTTCAAAAAACCCTTTTTAAATTGGGGTTGACACTCAAGACAAATCCTTTTAATTTTTTGAAAACAGGAAAATTTTCGTAGTCCCCCCCCTTTTCCTTTTTTAACAGGGGCTCCTTCTCTTTTTAGGGGAAAAACTGAAACGGTGAAAACGTTTAAATAACCTAAAAGATTTTCCCCCACTTTTCTTACTCCCTGTTTTTTTTGGTAGGTTTTTTCTACATTGTATCCATGTGAGGGGGCGAGGCGTGAGTTTCTTTCCCAAAAACTCTCTTCAAAAAACCCTTTGGGGTCATAAAAATTTCATCTAAAGAAGGATAAGAATATATTCTCTGCTTATAGGATACTTCCTATTTTAAATTGAATTATTTATAGGAATATTTTTATTTTTAATTAAGAGAATTGTAAACTTATATAGTAAATTGAATTGTAAGATTGTGAACCTTCCAGCAGTGCTGAATTTCTTGTCAATTCGGGTTCAAGGAATGCTAGAAGCTTCCTTTTGTATGTAGGTATAGAGCACAGGTTACATGTCTGGGTTGGATAGGTACCATTCAACCAGACATTGTGTTGCTCCAATTTTGTTTGGGGCCAATGTTAGCTTGATTAAAATGGGGGGGGGACTTCATAGACCCTTTCCGGTGGCTTCAACCACGTTTTCAGGAGATTCTTTGCTGTGTGCTCAGAGAGTGACACGTATTAAGGTTTAGCCTACTCTTGCCGTTTTGATTTTTCGGGAAGAAGGTTGATTTGTATGATTGAAAATTTAAAATTTTTTTTCAAAATTTAAAGTCTCAAGTTTGAATTAATTAATCTATAATAGTCATTTTAGTTACTTGAGAAGTCTTCAGCAGATGTGCGAGGTACTGTAAAATTTTAGAATTTAATATTGAAATAGAAATTACTTGATGATCTTTTCCTGTTTCAATTTGGTTTAATCAGGAATAATCTACTGCAAAAGAAAAAATTTTTTTAATCTTCTGAGATTTTTATAATATTTTAACAAGTTCCTAAATTTAACATTCAAAGCCAAGCGGATAATTCTAGATGATTCAATAATTTGTAAAATTGGAAATTTACAGAAAATAAGTAGTTTGAAATTGATACAATTTTGACTTTAACTGGGTTTTGGGCATTTTTCTTTGTTCATAAAATTAAATATTAATATTAAACTTTAAATTTTTTTGATTTTTAATTTTGAGAAGAAGTCGTAAATTTTTTTATTTGTTGTATTTTATATTATAAGAAGATTATTTTATTTTTGAAGTTTAATGAAGATTTTTATTTTGAGTTTTTTGTTTGAAACATTAGCACTGAGAACTTGAAAGGACACAATTATTGAATGATTGATTGATTGTTAGTTTTAAGACTGGACTTGTGAACTTTTGATGGGTTAAAAACATGAAAAATTGAGAATAAATTCTAAGTAAAAAAGATAGCTTGGGCGTTGCTGTATTAAATTTATTTTAAATTTTATTAAAATTACTATTATTTTATACTGAGTTTAAAATTATTGAATTCCATTGGAACTTGTGCATTCTTTAAAAAAAAGGGTTATTAGTTCAGAACACAATTAATCGCTCTTATACTAAAACAAAAATAGTTTTTGATTTGTTTATAGAAGATAAAACCCTTACTATAGACACTTACATAATTGCGCAACTCTGCTGGGTATAATTGAGCGGTTAATGTGAAGCAGTTTTGAACACTGATTGGTATTTTGTGTGAACTTTTAAAGGAAGACATTAAATTAATTAATAAATTTTATTTTAATAAAGAATTTTCTGTGAGGAATAAACTGTAATATAAAGTGACTATTGTGAACAGTGCTGAACTTTAATTAGTGAACTATGTCACTGAAGTGGACCTACTTATTAAAGAAGAACTGTTGTTTGAATTAAATTTAGGGTATTTATCGTAAACCGGTCTGTGGCCGTAGAGTCAAGAAAAAGATTATGAAAACTTATTAAATTAAAGGTATTAGTCAATGTGGAACATCTTAGAGGGATATCAATATATAATGATTGTTATGGAAGATATGAATAAATTCACTTGGTGTTATTCCACTGCGGGAAATAACATCAGGTAATGTGATAAGAGCCTTAGAAAATAGTATTACTTAAAAATTTTACTCTTTACCTGAATGTATAGTGAATGACAACCTACTTGTTTAACTGGTGAAAAATGCAAAGGTTATTTTAATTAAAAAGGGAGTGTCAACCTACGAAATTTAAATTAAGTTGTAATTGTTTTATTATTCTGAAAATAAAAGAGTATGGCTAAAGATTTGGGAAAAATTCCCAGTTATCACTAAATTAAAAACATTTAATGAAAGTGTGAAAATCGACCCCCTTTGAACTGATGTTTAATTATAAACCAAATAATAGTTTAAGTTTGAGGTGGAATCTGAAGGACTTGATAGATAACGAATTACGGGAAAGAATAAAAATAAATTAATCAGGGGCAGTCAAAAATTTGAAGCAACAATGTTTGAAAAATCAGAAACCCAAGTAAATATGGTAACAATGTTAGATTTTTAAAAAGGGTGATATTGTGTTTTTGTAAAGTTAATTTTCAGAGAAAGAAGTTGGGTGCCATTTACGAAGGGCCCTACAAAATTATTGCGTAATTTCAGATGTCAGTTTTGTGGTGCAAGATCTGAGAGATGCAAATATATATATAACGAGTTCACAGCATGAACATGAAGCTGGTAAAACAATGATGGTAAAATGAATATAGGTGTAGAAAGTGTAAAGGTGTAAATTTCAGGTAGGACATGGACTGTGAGTCTTTAATACATGAAACTTGTACCCATTAATGAATATGTGATAATGTAGATTTGATAAACAAACCAATTAGTTATAGATATTACAATGTTTTTATTAAATCTACGTACATTTGCCATATGAGTTGAAAGTACAATGAGACATGTGTGCGATTGGGTTGGACATGGACTGTGAGTGTTTTAATACATGAAACTTGTACGATTAATGAGTAAAGTAATAATGTGGATTTTATAAACAAACCAATTAGTTTATAGATATTACTAATGTTTTATGAAATCGACATACATTTTACCATATGAGTGAAAGTACAATGAGACATGTGTTTATTTCCACGCATACAGACACACTATATATATTTGGTGAATGTGAGTCCTATCCTACCGATTGTAATAACAAAATTTTGGGTGGGAAAAAAAATCTGTATTTGTTGTGGAAATCCCAGGTTGTGGTCTAAACATGAAAAGTTCCAACAACCCCGATTAAATGTTTACACAGTGGGGAGTAGAAAGAACAACATGATATTACCTCATTATAAACACTAAACTAAAATTAAAATAATTAGTGAAAAAGGATACAGCTTATATATAAAATGTTACCTGGATGGTTATCCAAATAAATTAACAAGTAACTAGCACTGAGTAAAATTAAAATAAAAAGAATTTAACTTGTATTAATTTTGCACCACAATGATTACCAAATTTTTAAAGAAAGAACATTATTTTAACAGAACTGCACTGCACAGTTTAAAGATGAGAAGATGATCTTGTAAGAAAGCTCCTTATGGTAAAGATTTGTGCTGTGGATTGATGAAGTTGTTGACTGACGAAATAAATGTATTTATGAAATAAATAAAACGTTTTGGGGTAAACAAAGAATTCTACTGAGTGAATAAAAGGGACCCTTTGATAATTTAAAAATTTACAGGTATACTTTTAAAGGGTTGTAAATAAAATGTTTTATATGGAACCATTGCTGAGAACGAGAAAAAAATTTAATACCAGGGAACGAAGTCTTGGGTGTGTACAGGTGTAAAGAGAGATGACGAGCTGGAACCCGGGGCATCGCAGAATAACCTCTTCGGAAGCGACTGTCGATTATCAGTGGCATCGCAAACAAAGGACCAAGAAAAGATGTTAGCTCTTTTGGTCAATAACCAGGACCTTTTCTAAGACTTTCCTTTCTAAATTTATCGAAATAGTTAGTTTTTTGAATACTTACTTTACATTAAATTAATGAATTATGTAAAAAAAATGAGTCTTTGTATTTGCTTAAAATATTTCAAAATTTAAACAAAAGTTTATTACGACTAATTTTTATTTATTGTTGAACTAAAGTTTAATAATTTTAAAAAATTACTTCTAAAGATCTTTTTAAAAATTTTGATTTAATGATAATAAATATAAAACATCATTGTATTTGCATCATTTGTATATTAATCATTGTATTTGCTTAAATTCATTTTAAAATTAAAAAATTTTTTATACACTGACTAGATCTTATTGATTGTAAAAAAAAACTTGTTATAATTAAATAATTATTTTTAAGGTTTTTTAAAATTTTTTGACTTAATTGAATAAATTCAAATAGGTTATTAACTTTATTACTTTTAAAAGGTACAAAAAAAAAATTTTGGAAAATTAAGGGTTTTTTAAAATTCAAAGATTTGTAACAATAAAAAATTTTAGTAGTCTAATTGATTTTAAAAAAACATATATATAATTTAACTTTCATTAATAATTCTTGTTTTTTTTACTTTTAAAAATTTTGTTTTAAAAAAATTTTTTCATCAGTTTTGGACTTAACCAAAACATTAAATTAAATATTTGTTTTAATATAAGCTGAGTCTGTTAGGTAACAAGATTATGTGATTCAAAATTTTGATTTTTTGATGTAGTGAAATTAAAATTTAACAGAAAAATTAGGTTTTCAATAGAATAAGTTAGAGAAGTAATTTAGTTTTTTAAAACTGTAAATTTAATGATGATGTACAAATTTTAAATATTCTAAACTTAAATTGAATTTTAAACTTTTTTTTTATTGTAGGGATTAGGTAAACTATTGTAATAAATTTTAAGTAAACTATTGTAGGGAAAAAATTATTCTTTGATCTGCTTGGTTTAAGGGATATTCAAGGTTGAACTTTGTAAGGGGAAGTTTAAAAAAAAATTTTTTTTTTTTTCTGGGAAAAGGGGAGGTGGGTCCCAAAGCCTCTTGCTAATTGAGTTAGTAGTTTTTTCCTCATTATTACTAAAGCCTCTTGCTAATTGATGTTAGTAGTTTGTCCTCATTATTAATAAAGCCCCTTGCTAATTGAGTTAGATTTTCCCGTATTATTTCTAGAAGCCTTGCTTCAGATTTTAAGGAGGGGGATATAGGTCTTCCTATATTATTTTAATTATTTTTAAGGGAAAATTTTTTTTTTAATTAAAGAATTTAAACTTATATATAAAATTTAATTGTAAATTGTGAAACCCTTCCCGCATGCGAATTTTTTGTCAAATTTGGGTTCAAGGGAAAGCAGAAGCTCCTTTTTTTATGTAGGTATAAAAACACAGGTTAAATGTCGGGTTGGATAGGGACCATCAACTCAGACATTGGTTGCCAATTTGATTTTGGGCCAATGTTAGCTTTTTTTTTAAAGGTGGGAACTTCTAGATCCTTCCGGTGGCTTCAACCACGTTTTCAGGGGATTTTTTTGCTGTGTGCTCCCGAGAGTGTACACGTTTAAGGTTTAGCCACTCTTGCCGTTTGATTTTTCGGAAGAAGGTGAGTTTGTTGAGTTGTAAATTTTTAAATTTTTTTCAAAATTTAAAGTCCCCAAGTTTAAATTTTAAATTTAAACTATAATATCATTTTTGTTACTTTGGAGAAGTCTTCAGCAGATGTGCGAGTACTGTGAAAGTTAGAATTTAATATTGAAATAGAAAATTACTTGATGATTTTTTCCCCTGTTCAATTTGGTTTAATCAGGAATAAATCTACTGCAAAAGAAAATTTTTTTAAAATCTTCTGATATTCTATATATATTTTAACAAGTTCCTAAATTTAACATTCAAACCCAAGCGGATAATTCTAGATGATTCAAATAATTTGAAAATTTGGGAAAAATTTACAGAAAATAAGTAGTTTGAAATTGATACAATTTTGACTTTAACTGGTTGGACATTGTCTTTGTTCATAAATTAAAAAAATTAATATATTTTAAAATTTGTTTGATTTTTATTTTGAGAAGAAGTCGTTTTTTTATTATTTGTTGTATTTTATATTATAAGAAGATTATTTTATTTTGAAGTTTAATGAAGATTTTTTATTTTGGGGTTTGTGTGAAACATTAGCACTGAAACTTGAAGGACACAATTATTGAATGATTGATTGATTGTTTTGTTTTAAGACTGGAACTTGTGAACTTTTGATGGTTTAAAAACATGAAATAATTGAGAATAAATTCTAAGTAAAAAAAAGGGTAGCTTGGCGTTCTGTATTATTGATTTTAAATTTTATTTAAAAAATTTCTATTATTTTATACTGATTTAATTATTTAATTCCATTGGAACTTGTGCATTCTTAAAAAAAAAAGGGTTATTAGTTTAGAACACAATTAATCGCTCTTATACTAAAACAAAAATAGTTGTGATTTGTTTATAGAAGATAACCCTTACTATAGACACGTTACACTGCTCTAACTAGAAATATAAAATTATCAATTTTTAAGACTAAAATCTCTTTAACTATATCCCTTTCCTCATAAGCTCCCATCGTAAAAGACTTTTTTAAATATGGAAAACAATAATCAAATACTACTTATATGTTTTGGTAACGGATTTTATAACCGGTTTCTACTTACCTCCAACCATTGATAGTTATATGAGGCTTACATCCCAGTACTGTTTTTTTTTAATTTTTTTAAAAACTTTTTTGTACTTTCATGGTGGCTTCACTGGCTGCCCAAAGGAGCTCCATTACCAGAAACTGACTGCCTGACGTAGTCAACAAATACTGAAAAACTAAGGAAATGAATGTTTTGGGCCGTTTTAAAATTTAGGTAAGCATGCCTAGTATTTTCCTAAAAAAATTGAGGGGGAATGAGACTGTAGGTAGTTGAATGCTTTTCAGTAGGGGTACCTTCAATACGATCCCAGCCTTATTGTATTTGCTTGGGCCCCTCCCAATAA